>NW_028141232.1:0-163119 GCF_030444845.1 Prenolepis imparis | reverse complement strand
AAGCGTCCGGTCCACTTCAGTACAAGACACTGTAGCGTGACAAGCTGACACGCTAGGCGACGAGGGCGTCGTCGTAGTGTGACCCATCAACACCCAACCTCAGGAGGTCGCCTGAGCCGATGGAGATCCAGCAGGTCCCCTTCTTAGGCCTTCTCTAAGTAGAAGACCGTATGCATCAGCTCCTAATACGGCGTCAACCGGCGCGGGTCGATCGTAGTGCGGATCAGCCAACTCCAGTCCAGTTAGGTGAGGCCAATCGCCACGTCGGACAGCGTGTGAAGGCAGCGCCGAAGTCAATTTCGGAAGTACTAACACTGACGTTAGATGATGACGCACGGCAGGATCTCGGGGTGGGCTGATCCCTAAATCCACGGAGTACGAGGCAACGCCGGAGGAAGCTCCCTGTATGCCCGACACAGGAACATGTACGCGTTTACGAGGCAGTCTCAGAGCTCGTGCCACTCGTTCAGTGACGAAGGTGGCCTCAGATCCTGAATCCAGCAAGGCTCGTACCACTAGAGAGTCCCCCTTGCTGTTTGAACAGGATACTTGAGCAGTAGCCAGAAGAATCGGACCCCTGGTCGTAAGTACGAGAGCGGCCAAGTTGGCGTTCACCGAAGAGTCCGTTGTAGCTTTCCCACTGGCACTCGAGTGGTCCGTGACCGGAGCCTTATCGGTATGATCGGAGTCCGCTGTCGAAGAGCTTTCTTTAAGATGTAAGAGAGTTTGATGTTTACCCTGACAATTGATACATCGAAAACCGGAAGGACAGCTCGACACCGAATGATTATCCTTGAGGCAATTAAAGCACACTCCCTGCTTCTTTACGTGTTCTCGACGTTGCGTCACCGTAAGTTCCTTGAAGCGGGAACAATAGTTAAACAAATGGTTACCTTGGCATACCGAACAGCGTTTGCCACGCTTCGATGGTCCAGAAGTCGACGTTGTTAGTGTGTTTACTTTCGCCTTTCGATCCTGCGATTTAGCCGAAGAGGTCGCTGCTGTGGGAGCTGGCCTTGAATTGGCAGCTTCTAGTGCACGAATACGTGTCTGTAGAAAGTCCTCCAGCTTGCTGAGCTGTGGAAACTCGGTGCTGGTCTGAAGAGAGGCCTCCCACAGGAGTCGCGACGATGAGTCCAACTTTTCCAACCACGTGGACAAACCAATCGTCCCAGTGCTCGACGGGACGTCCGAGAGACTCAAAAGATCGACGCGTTTGTAACGCCACGCTGCTCAACCGCTTGAGCTCTGTTGCTGACGGTTTAGTGATAGGCGTGCTGTTCAAGAAGGTACACATATGAGCCGCAAGTAAGACTCCCTTATTATCGTAGCGTGCCACCAGCTCCGACCATGCTGTCTCATAGCCCTTATTTGTCAATCCGATGTTGGCGACGACAGCTGCAGCTTCCCCTGTGAGACTGGTTTTAAGATACTGCAACTTCTGAACTGGAGCTAGTTCTGGCACATCACCCACGAGTGATCGGAATAAGTCTCGAAAACTTTCCCATGCTAGCTGGTCTCCCGAAAAGTTTGGCAGGCCTATCTTAGGCAGCTGAATGTGTTTCAAAAGAGACGTCGTCGCGCGGGCTGGATCTTGGTTTTTACTAGATGATATTGCTTCGAGCTTTTCTTGTATCCGAGTCTTGGTTGCCACATAGTTATCCTCGGTTTTCGCGTAAACGTGCTCGTTTAGATATTCTTGAATCTCCCTTACATTTGTCGTGTCGTACTCGTGCAGTTTATAGTGGCCATCTTCGAACCTCTGCCAATAGGTTTCAAGCAAAGCAAGGCGGGTCCTCATATACTCATACGTCATCTTTTCCTTGCCTGCTTTGGCTAGGTTTTCCCAAAATCGCTCGATAAAGCCCTTGGTCGTGTTGTGTTTCTTTAACAGGACCTCCATGTTGGCCATAGTTTCTAAGCACTTGATATGTAGCCGCGGAAAAGCGGAACGTTAAGCGAAAATCCGTGAGCGCGGGTAGCGCGACGCGGGGCTAGAGATTGTGGACGCAGGTAGCGCGCGGCGCGGGGAAAGTCCTTGTTGACGCGGGTAGCGCGCGGCGCGGGGAAAGTCCTTGTTGACGCGGGTAGCGCGGCCGCACGCGCGAATCACGTGATCGACGGCGCGGGTTGCACGTGATCGTGCAGCGAGAGTCCGGAATCGCTTTTAATTATGCAACTTGGTTTGCAAAGTTACTTTACAATTCACTCTTGATGCGACACTGACGGTTGCACCATATCGAAACTCTGTCTCATTCCCTGCGGATGCAAGGTCGTCTGTATGATCACGCGGCACGAACCCCGATATCCACGTAGCCTCTTCTCTTTTCTCTCCACTCGAACTATCCGGCTCGAAGGACCAATGTTCATTTCACCCGCGACGTTCTCGTGTAGAACGGTCAACGGGATTCACTTAACAAGACCGGTTGCTCGATTACTGAGATCGGAGTATAGCGAAAGAGTGAGAGAGAGAGAACGAGAAGGAAATCGGAGATGCATTGAAAATAGAGTCAGAGGTCACTAAACTTTCCACATTTATTACGTGATAATCACTTCGGGATAACAATGATTAATGTTCGACTATGGTTGATAGAATAACTAATGTTCGCACGCAAGCGCGTAAACGATGGATATAACCGAGCTAGCGCGGGGTTATTCGGCACGTTCTCGGCGATTCGATATATTTCGCACTCGAAACTGAGTATCAGTCGGCCGTCGCAAGTGTTATCGTTCCGAGGTGAAAAACAGACTAAAGTCGCAAAAGTCGGGGTTCTCGGTCGTCGCTTCCCCGGCTCCCCATCCCCCTGCTCTCCAAGCTACTCGGTCCACCTAGACGCGGGGGAAGGGCCCGAGAGCGCGAGAACCAAACAGGCGCGAGGAATAATAATCGGGGCAGCGCGTTAGATTTCGGCAATCTTTCAACACACGTATAAATGACACACTTGAAATTACAATCGCAGTGATTACGAAATCGAAATATTGAATAGTATATAATATAAATTTAAATACACAGTAATAATTTAGACGATGGTTCAAGTAAGTCAAAGTTACAGCCTATTATGGTTTTTGAATTTGGCGCGCGGCGTGCTGAGTGTCGACTTACGTAGTTACTACGTCACGTTCTTCATCCTTCGCGTCCTCGCGCTTGTCATGGTATCGCGCTCAATCGGCTCCGCATTTTTCACGCGTTTTTCCCGTTAAGAATGAATTCCGCGTACAAACAAATGTCGAGAGTATTGAATCGTGCCACGGGCAATTAGCAGGAAGTATGAATTATCTCGTGCGATCGCGGTTAATCAATTTACGACAGTCTGCAACCGCCGGGCTATGCCGCTTTTTCTCCGAATCGTTCGATCTCATTGAACATTCTGTTTATAAAGAGGTATGTATCATTTGGCGTAATTTATTTGTACGAATTGCATCGCATTCAAGCTTTTGTGCTTTGGGAAAACTATATTTTGGATGTGAGATATTTAATTAATACATAATTTATCGTTTTCAGATGATTGTGTCGCGCGCGAACCGCGCGAAGTTTGTTGCATTACGTCACGATATACTACGTCACAGCGTACTACTTCACTACATATCAGTAGGGATACTATGAGAGTTCTAACCCATGGGGCTCCGAGGGTGGCGCGGGGTGCGGGGGTTCTCCGCGGCGAGGGGGTATGACGTCACGCGGGGCGGGGGGGATCTTGTAGGCGAGGGGGATGACGTCACGCGGGGCGGGGGCGCTTATCGCTGTGCGGGAGACGCTTATCGCGTATTGTTTTTCATAAACAAAACAGCGTATTGTATTACTTTGAATTATCTAACATGTTTTATTATAAACAAAACACCGCAAAGTGAGCGCCGACATTCGGCCACCCTCGCGATACCTCCCTCACCCCTCCCCCATAAGGCGACGCGCTTTGGCGGTACTTCCACCCTCCCCCTCCCCTGCCCATATGTGACGTTTCTTCCTCATTGTTTAGGAAGAATTCTTTTGCGATAATTTTGCCGGCATTCGGCCGCCCTCGCGGTACCTCCCCCTCCTCTCCTCCATCTGAGGGGATCTTGGGAGGTCGCGCTTATCGCAATGAACACGTCGGGACGTGTTTTTTTCGCGGTAAAAGACCGTGTTGCATTACGCGCCGATATTCGGCAGCCTTTGCTGAACCTTTTCCCTCCCCTAAGCGGAATTCTTTCTCATTGTTTAGGGAGCGCCGATGTCCGGCCGCTTGAATTTTTATAAACAAAAATGAGCGCCGATGTCCGGCCGCTCTGTGTCAAAAGCGATAACGCGATGAAGGGAGATTACCTTTCTGATATGTAATTAAACAATCCGTTAATCATGAAGAGGGGAAGAAATGATTAGACGAAATATAATAAGGACTGCTATCACTTCAAATCATAGTACGTAATTTGCAAGCGCACAGATACGTCGGTCGAAAAAAGAATAGCTGGTGCAAGTGCTCTATAGAACGTGATATTAAAAAGTGTGGAAAAATGGAAAACATTGAGCAGACTGAACGCGACCTGTTCGGTCCCATCAAATCTCCACCTTGGGCGAGTATTTTGAATGGGCGCTGCGCAGCGAGGAATTTATCAAACTGCTCGAAGAAAACAGCCATGTCAAGCGTCCTCGACTCTCCATTGGATATAGACAATCTTTGGTTGCTAGAATCGCGCGACTCGAGGGAGGTCTCTGCAAAAACTCGATTGCAGAGACAGTTTATATCCAGTGGTGGTAATTACAGTGGTGACAATAACGTAGGAAGACTCGTTTGGCGAGAGATCGATACCGCGTTTGAAAATCGTATACTGACCGGTGCTTAACGCAGACTATATCGAACCGCGACAATTTTTGGAAGATGCTAGTAGTGTAGTACTCGAGCAAGTGCAAGACGTTATAAAAATACACAACTGTGTCAAAGTAAATACTGTGTTCAACGGTGAGTTTCTGACAGGTGATAAGCGCGCTAACAAAAGTATTAACACGAGAAATTATGAACTTTTTCGTACGTCCGATTTACGCGAGTGGTATGAGCGGCACGTCATCGAAACCACATTGACGTCTCTCGAAGAGTTTCAGGAACGTGATAGCGGATGGGCATTGTCACGAATCCTCGATCTTACGGTCAACGTCAACAAGTGCAATCCTATGCGCGCGGGATGCCATATTAAATTACCGCGAGAAATTATGACGAAGAGAGCGGTAATTAAGGTGCTATCAATGGACAATGCGTGTTTCGCGTGGTCAGTGGTGGCCGCTCTGTACCCCGCTGAAAAATATACTGAGAGAACATCTTTATATCCGCACTATACGACGGTGTTAAATTTACAAAACATTGAGTTTCCGATAACGTTGAATCAAATAAAAGGAAGAAGGAATTATCAATTCTTCCGATACGACTCGCCGATCAGAAAAAAGAAAAACATGTGAATTTGCTGTACGTGGAGAAGGAGGACGACAACGTTGGACATTTCGTGTATATAATTTCGTGTATAAAAATCTGTCTCGCCTCGTAAGTTCGCAACTGAGCAAACACAATGGTCAAAAATATATCTGCGATCGGTATGTATATTTATTGCAAATTATATAATTGTAAATAAAATTGTAAATAAAATTGTAAATGAAATTGTAAATAAAATTGTAATTTTTTTTCACAGATGCTTGCACTTCTTTAACTTGAGCGAAAAGTTGGAGGCTCACATTGTGGACTGTGGAGAAATGAATGACTGCGCTATCCGGTTACCAAGCGATAAAGATAAGTGGCTCGGCTTCGACAACTACAACAGAAAGGAGCGGCTTCCGTTTGTAGTGTACGCCGACTTGGAGTGTGTGTTGAGGAAGACATCGGAACACGTGTCATACTATCAACATCACGAGGTATTTAGCGTTGGATACTATGTGCAATGCTCGTACGATGAAACATTATCCGCATACAGATCTTATCGCGGTGCCGATTGTGTCGCGTGGTTCGCCAACAAACTCGAGGAATTAGCGCATCGCATAAAGGGTATTTTGTCTAATAATGTCCCCATGATAAATTTAACATCAGACGAGTGTGAAAAATTTCATAGCGCCACGCAATGTCACATTTGTGAAAAACCGTTTGCGCCGGACGATAATCGAGTACGCGATCATTGACATTTGACCGGGCGATACAGGGGTCCCGCACACTCAAACTGTAATCTAAATTACAAAGACTCTTATGTCATTCCTGTAGTTTTCCACAATCTATCCGGTTATGATGCACATTTTATCATAAAAGAAATAGCTATTGCATACGAAGGATGTGTAGATGTGCTTCCAATAACAAAAGAAAAATACATTTCATTTACAAAGACTGTCAATAGTACCGACGACGACGACAAAGATCGGAAAGCTTGCATAAAATTACGATTCATCGATTCATACAAATTTCTCACAATCAGTGCTAGTCTTGACAAATTAGCATCTTTTCTCGATAAGAATAAGTTAAAAATTTTACGTTTTAATTTTTCCGCATTATCCGCTCACAATTTCGAATTATTGACGCGAAAAGGTGTCTTTCCGTACGAGTACATTGACTGCGTGGACAAGCTGCAGGACACGCGTTTACCGCCGCGCGAATCGTTTTACAGTTCTTTAACCGGTGACACTGTATCCGAGAGCGATTACGCGCACGCTGAGAACGTCTGGAATCGATTCTCCCTTCGAACTCTTAGCGAATATAGCGATTTGTACTGAAAAACTGATGTCTTGTTATTAGCAGATATTTTTGAAAATTTTCGCGACACTTGCATCGCGAGTTACGGACTCGATCCTGCGTATTATACTCTTCCCGGGTATACATGGGACGCGATGCTAAAACATACAAATATTACATTTGAATTGCTTACCGATATCGACATGGTTATGTTTATTGAACGGGGTATATGCGGTGGTCTAAGTCAATATTCCAACAGATACGCGCATGCTAATAACAAGTACATGCAGTCATATGATTCATCGAAACCATCGTCGTACCTTATGTACTTCGATGTAAATAATTTGTATGGATGGGCAATGTGTCAACCATTGCCTTATGCCGATTTTCGATGGGTCAAAGACATTTCAAACTTTGACGTTAACGCGATCGCTCCGGATTCGCTCACAGGTTATATTCTCGAGGTTGATCTAGAGTACCCACAAAATAAACACAACACACACATTGATCTACCGTTCTGTCCGACGCGCGGCAAGCGGGAAGATAAGCTCCTCGCGACGCTATATGACAAGAAGCGTTACGTCATACATTATCGCAACCTGCAGCAGTGTACACGTCACGGTCTTCGTATCGTAAAGATACATCGCGTATTACAATTTACTCAATCATGGCTCCGCGATTACATCAAACTCAATACAAAATTTAGAACACAAGCGAAAAATGATTTTGAAAAAAATTTGTACAAATTGATGAACAACGTGGTATTCGGCAAAACTATGGAAAACGTTCGAAATCATGTAGATGTAAAATTATTAACAAAGTGGGACGGACGATACGATACGGAAGCGATGATCGCGAAACCAAATTTCCATAGCAGGAGCGTCTTTTCGGAAAATTTAATCGCCGTTGAATTACGTAAACTAGAAGTAAAATTTAACAAACCAATCTATGTTGGTATGTGTATACTCGATATATCAAAAGTGTGTCTGACGAATTTCACTATGAGTACATGTCACCGCTCTATCGTGAAAGATGTCGGATAATGTACACCGACACCGACAGTTTAATATATCACATCGAGTGCTACGATGTGTACGAGAACATGAAACGCGATATCGCTAGATTCGAGCGATTATCCAATTGACAACGCGTACAGTATAGCGCATGCAAACAAAAAGGTGCCAGGCTTGATGAAAGACGAGAATAACGGTGCGATAATGTCCGAATTCGTCGGGCTTAGAGCACAAATGTACGCGGTGAGGGTGGACGGCAAAAGAGACACTAAAAAAGCAAAAGGTGTCAAAAGTAATGTCGTAGCGCGTAGTATAACATTCGACGATTATACGCGATGAAGAGATTGAAATGACACGTCAGCAGTCATGTATTAGATCGAAATTGCATGAAGTGTATACCATCCGCGAGACAAAAATTGCTCTAAGTCCGTACGATGATAAGCGGTATATTATACCTGATTCGACCGACACATTACCATGTGGACATTACCAGATACCCTTATAAAATATAATGTAGTATAATGTGTGTGTGTGTGTGTGTATGATATATTGTTATGTAACATATGTGTAATATATTGTAACGATTAAAAGAAAGGATGTATTAATAAAGATTTTGTATTTCATATATTTCATGTATATTTTATTATATATTTTATACGTTGTACACATTATATTTTTCTTAAAATAAATAGTCTATATGAATTAAATCACATTGTCCTTATGTATCCAAGAATTGTGTGAATTGTCAAATCCCAGTCATTTCACGTAAACCTCGTCACCCCTCCTGCGCAATATTTTCTCCACAAGATACAAGTCCGGGTAATTCGCGCGATGCAACTCGTGCTCGTAAAACGCTCCAGCGACAGATGTTTTGCGATAGTCCTCGAGTAGATAGGTTATGGGATTAGTACGCTGCACTTTAACAATTTTAAATACTTTGGTTGTCCAATTTGATGTGTAACCCTTCTCAAAAAGTTTCTTGTACTTGCTAACGCGTACCGAGTCACCTACTTTGAATTTCGCCGGAGCGGCAATCTTTATGTTACTATATACCGTTTTTAAAAGTTTATCAGCGATCGCGGGGGTCACGTCGGCGCGTCGCATGCCGATTGTTCGGTGCTTGCGCGCGTTATAATCCGATACGAGTCGCGGCAACGCGTCGATCCACTTGTAAGCTCCATTCAGCGTAAACATCTTCCACATGTCGTTCTTCAGCGTACGATTGAATCGCTCGACGACCGATGCCTTCATTACCGAATATGTAGAATAATGATTGATGTTATGTTTCCGTATAAGCCGTTGCACGTCAGCGTTGTAAAATTCCTTCCCCATATCAGTTTGCATGTTTTTCGGGCATCTCTTGCTATCTCGAATTATTTCGGCGATAGCGTCAGCCGTCTCGCTTCCACCTTTACTCTTGAGTGGTACGGCCCACGCGTACTTGCTCAACACATCGATGATGGTGAGTATGTAGTGATAACCTTTGTTGAAACGAGAGTACGGACGCATCTCGACGATGTCGGCTTGCCACAGATCATCATATCTTCGCACTATGACACGTCTTCGGGGAAAATTTTTTCTCGCCGGCGCGTGCCGCTTCGTTCATCAACTGCCGTCTCTCCAAACTATGTTGTTTCATCGCTTCGTCGGTTTTTCCCGATCGTCGTTTACTGTTGCTTGTTTTATCGCTCATTTCCGTTACTGACCCGTTCCTGAGCCGTTCGTAGTCGTTCTTGAGCCGTTCGTAGCCGTTCTTGAGCCGTTCGTAGTCGTTCTTGACCCGTTCTTGAGCCGTTCATAGCCGTTCTTGCGTTGTTTACTTCCGTTCTTGACCCATTCAAAAATCGTTCTTGATTCGTTCGTAGCCTTGTTCACAGTCGTTTCTAACCCGTTCGTAGCCGTTCCTGACCCGTTCGCAACCGTTCCTGACCCGTTCACAGCCGTTCCTGAGTTGATAGTAACCTTGTATGTAGCCTTTAATGACTTGTTCGTAGCCTCGTTCGCAGCCCTGCTTGAGTTGTTCGTACGCAGCTGTTGCTAGGCCGTTCACTACCATTATCACTCATTGTAGTTAGATAGCAGTTCGATAATCCTTCGTAGCCGTTCGATAATCGTTCGATAACCCTTCGTAGATGTTTGATAACGGTTCGATAGCCACTCCTAACCCGTTCACTGCTGCTCATTCAAGTTGATAGTCGTTTTTGAGTTAGCATTAGCTATACGTTGAAGTTCGTTTATCGCAGTCTGTACTGCTCGCACGTCCTTCTCGAACGAAGTCAGCTTCTCATCTGATTCTGTCTGTTGATTCATCAATCTTTTAACGCAGGATTCCACATACAGTTTGTTGACAGCATCAGCTTCAGGTTGCGCTACACGACGAATCTTGCGCGATCTTGCATCATAGTCTGTAGCGAAACGACACAGAGCGTTTCCGCGCACATAACTTCTCACCAATCTATCCCAATGATCGCTTGTGCCAGTTGCATTATTTCTCCGTTCGAATAATCCAAATTTGTTGATAGGCATTTTTCGATGCGAATGACGTCGATCGACTGATTAGTTTTGCCGAGACCCCGTTTAATTTATAATAATGCCTGCTTCGCGAAGTTCCTCGATGATCGACAGGATCTCATTGTCGTGAGCGTTGTGGCCAGCTCGGCGCGAAGCATCGAGCAATCGTACCCGATCCACTAGCTCGTTGGGGTCGTCCCAGTGCACGTAATCAATTTTATTGTCGGTTAGCGTCATCGCTTGAGGCATGAATACACTCTTTCCAGATTTTTTCTTTTCAATTGACATCAACGGTGCGATTATTTGTTTGTATTTGTATCCCCTGTTGCTCCGTAATTGACCTTGCGCATCATATTTGCGTTTATGCGCTCGTCGCCAATAATATGCTCTTGTATTTTTGCATATCGTCTTCCGTGTAAATAACATCATCGGGAATCCTCTTGAAGACTAGCTCGTATAATCCAGGTGTACCAATGTACTTTACTTTGTCTATAATTATAGAGTCATATTTATCCATATCGAATTATCCATGTCGCCTACAGTTTTATAAGCGTTGGACCGTTAACAGTGCGAGTTCGTACGATTAACGACGCCAAGTTAATAAGTCTTGAATCTTCAAATGTATACATGATGATGATCGAGAATCGACGTTACACCGTATGTTCGATCTCGATCCATGCATTGATGTAACTTTTGACCGATTGGTTAAAATTACCAATACAGTCGATATCAAGTTTACGCAATTTTCAAATATCGCGTCCAATGTAACGAATCCTAAAGAAGTATCAAATGTAATACGCGCGAGCGATGCCTTCAACAAGCATCAGCTCATCGATTGCGAGCTAGCAGCTTTAGTTTTTAGTCCATAATATGTAAGAAAAAAAATTTAAAAGAAGAATAAAGAGTTTTTAAGTCTAAATTATGATGTAATTTCTTTACATGCATTTCCATTCTTCATCTTTCTCCCACCCGTAAACAGTCCCAGCTCTCATACGTAGCTCGTTGTAAGGTCCTTGCGGGGGATGATGTCATGCGGGGAAGGGGGAACGTGACGCTAGAGACTGAGAGGCTAGGGATCGCGAGGCTAGGGACCGAGAGGCTAGGAATCGCGAGGCTAGGGACCGAGAGGCTAGGGATCGCGAGGCTAGGGACCGAGAGGCTAGGGACTGCGAGAGAGATAGCGCTTAGGAGAGAAAGAGAGAGCGCGAGGTGAACGCGAGAGAAAGAGAGGGTGTGAGGCGAACGTGAAGGAGAGAGATGTTGCGGCGAGGTATATGAAAGAGAGATAGCGCGAAGTTAGGGCCTGCGAGAGAGGTAGCGCTTAGGAGAGCGTGAGGCGCAGCGAGGAGAGAGAGAGAGAGGCGAACGCGAGAGACAGATAGCGAGAGGCGCACGCGAGAGACATAGATAGCGAAGGAGAGTGTGAGGTGTTCGCAAGAGAGAATTTTTTTTCTATTAATAATAATTTTTATTCATAAAATGTGTGTGTGTGTGTGTGATTAAAAATATAAAAGCAATGTAAAATTTAAAAATAGATATAATATAAAAGATTATAAAAGAATACGATAAAATGTAAATATAAATTAATATAAAAGAAAATTAAGAATAATTTTATCGGCTCTCAATATCAAAGATTTAAGTATGAAATTGAATGGATAAAAGAAAATATAAAATAAAAATGAAAATATATGAATAAAAATTAATATAAAATATAAAATGAAAAAAAAATGCTAGCGGCAACGGCAGCTGTGAGGTAGTCGGGCGATGAAGGTGGTTACAGTGACTGCAGCGATGACTGGTGAGGTAGTAGAGTGGAGGCTGCGTTTTATACTGAAAATAGAAACAGTGAATTTTACTTTTGTTTTTTTCAAATTTTTTAATTTATTATAAATATAAAACGGATACTTACAATGATTACAAAGTGGACACATGTTCCGCGTGAATATCAGATGCAGCGGAGCGTGACAATCGCTGCACCACTCTTCTATAATCACTTCATAAGAAGTGGTACAATGCACGCGTATGGCACAAATGTTTACAAATAGTTCCACATTTCGTACTACACAAGCAGTGCATAATTTAATATAATCTTCAGATATATAATATGAATATATAGCGCACACCCTCATTACAACATTTATGTTGCTGATTACAGGCACCCCCAATAATTGTTCAATTATATCCAAGTCCCCGCCGTGCTCGCTACTATAATCGGAATCTGTTGATTCACTCACTATGTCATTTTCTTCTCTATCACTATCTTCTGCAATATCTATAATATCTACATCAACATCGCTATCTTCCACATCTATAATTTCTGTCATTATCACTATCCTCAATCATAATAATATCTTCATCCATTTCTTTTACTCTGATCTGTACTATACGAATGCTAAAGACTTTTTGACGCGGAGACAGACTCTCTCCATAAGTTTCAACCCCCATTCCTCTCAAAATTATCGCAATTCTTCCTTAAAAATATTAAGGAAGATGTTTCGCTCTCGTTTACGACCGATTTTCTGCGAGGGTACAAAACTGCCGAACGTTGGCGCCGATACGTTGCATTCTTCCTTAAAAAATATTAAGAAAAAATGTTTCGCTCTCGTTTTTATCGGAGATTTTCCGCGAGGATACAAAGCTGCCGAACGTCAACGCTTTTACATTTGCACCCCTATAAATAACGTTTGACATGTTCGTCGCAGCGTCGGCCCTAAAATCTTCATTCCTTTCCTAATGATAAAATGTCCATAAAATGAAAAACATAGTTTTAATGGACTCTAGAACGCTCCGTTGACAAGTTCGAGCAGCCGGACATCGGCGCTTCCATAATAAAATTAACGAGGGTACAAAATTGTCAATCATCGGCGCTTGTTCTATACCTTTTTGGGGAAAATGTCTAAGAATCCTCATAAAAAAGTCGTAAAGATACCACCTACAAATATTGCACTCAGAAAACTCCTCCTCCTTTGTCGAAGCATCCCCCTCCACCCGCGTGACGTCAGCCCCCGCACCACCGAGATACCCCCGCCCCGCGTGACGTCATACCCCTCGCCCCGGAGAACCCCCCGCGCTCCGCACCCCCCTCAGAGGACCTGAGTTAGAACTCTCATAGTATATCTACTGACGTCGATTCAATAAATCAGGCATCGATCGCGAGAGCGGATCACGACTCGCAGGTAGAATTAATGTGCGGAGATTTCCGATATATCGAGACCGCGAGAATAAATCAGCCGCTATATATGGGAGAACGCAACTCGCGCGCGAAAGTGCGAAGGACCAAAGAATCAGCTGTAAAATCGAGTAAATCAATCCGCGCGTAAAATACATTATGTGGCTATGTGTAGAAATTTGACTAGTATTATATTACGGATGAAAGAGATCTATGGAATGACTTCTCTTTGCCCAATTAGAATTTTATAGGAGTCTAGAATCGGAAAAAATATAAAAATGCATTTTTAAATCTTTACACTTGTCAATTTTGATTCACCCAGAGATTAAAAAAAAATTTATTTTCTGTAAAACTTGACATATTTGAACTTGAAAATTGAATTTCTTCGAAAAAAATTTTTTTTTAATACCTTGAAAAAAAAATATTTAGAGAAAGAGAAAAACCATAAACTGAATATAATTTTCATAAACTGAAAGTATAAAGATAAAAATATTTTTTTATTCTAGATTTTAGATAATTTATCGAGGCCGAATCTTGGCTATCATATAAATGTGTATTATTGTTCTTTTGTATTTTAACATGTTTTGCAAATTTTTTATCTGTTTTTTATTATTAAAAAATATCTATTAATATTTTAGATTTTTATTTAGATAATAATTAAGAATTTTCTCTTAGAGTTTAAATACCCTGAAAATCATGGTAATCGTGGGACAATATGGTATGAAAAGAATTTTAAAAATATGTTTGATTAATTTTACCATACTTTTAGTAAATTTTACTATACTTTTAGTAAAATTAATCAAACTTTAAATAAAAATTTTGCACAATAATAGAAAGTATTCTATTTTTTGATTCGCTAGAGAATATAACTTTATAATATATATGTCAGAGATATCTCGTTTTTTCCAAAATATTACGCAGTAAATACTCCGCTAAAATTCGGTGTATTAACGACAATTACAATCATTTGATTCTTATGTATATCGCTGCGATAAAAAAGTCATCTGTAAAATATATCGACCAACGAGGTATCGATAGTCACCTTGAGAAACGTATGTAAAAACGTGAACATAAATCCAAATTAGCAGCAACATCGGTCTTCTCCTTTCTCCTTTTCTTTACCGAGAATGACAATAAATCGTGATGCGAAACTATCGATCGCTCGAATACCACTGATTCTCGTTTTTCGAGGCGGTACCTTTCTCTTCGAACTTAACACTTGAAATAATTTTGAGAAAAAAATCGATCTTTATTTACTATATGTCGTACGATGCCGATCTTGTTAAATAAATTAATCGTAAGATGTGACGTAGGATCGAAATTTATTTCGAGAATTGTAATCGCGAAAAGTCTAAAATTAAACATTGAAAGATTTAAATTGCAAGTAAATTAATGAACTGGATTTAACGTTATATTAATTAATGCTAAAGCTAATTATGATATTGCTACGTCCATCTACAAATTGCATCGATACTAAGAGTCTTTTCTATAGTCGAATAAAAAAAAGAGATTTTTCTATTTAAATGAATGACAGAATGACACAAGGCATATTGATAATAAATAATAACACGCTTCGATGAAAAAATAAGCTATAATATATAAAATCTATAAAATTTTTTTCATCGAATTATTTTGGAAGTATATTGAGTTTATATTGTGTGTGTGTAAATTATTAAATATTTCAGAGTGGCAATAAATAATCACGAATATTAATAAAAGTGTTAATAGTTGATGAACAATTCTATTTAAATAGAATCTAAGATTAAATTAAATGTACAGTTCGTATTTGTTTCGAAAAAAATTTGCGTGATTTTAATAAAACTAGGGAAAGAATAGATTGTTATATTCGCAGTAACTGAACTTTATTATTTTAAACTTCATTGATTTATTAAAATAAAATTTATTAAAAACTTTTCTCTCTTTTTCTCTCTATCGAAAATAATATCTATATTTGCATATATAGACCTAGATAATCTTTAATAGATAGATAAATTCAATCTTTTTAATAAAACAATTTTAGAAAATAAAACTTTTTATGAATTTTAAATAAAATAATAGAACATATTTGTATAATTTCTTAATCATTTTTATTTTAATGCTTCTCTTTTTTTATCTTTTTCTGCCTTTCTTTCTAAACCTTTTGTAAATCTAAATTTAAAATATATATTCTAAATATTCTAAAAAAGTAATATTATATATGAATGTTTATAGTGAAATAAAAAAAGAGCGCAATTAATAAAATAATTAATTCTACTCACGAAATGTGTTCTTGATTTACAATTTATTATAGACATGCATCAAATCATAATTTACCAATAGTGTTAACAATATTTTGAGCTGAGTAATACGTAGATTTTAAAATGGACATAGATGACGTATTGCCACACAGTTGAATAAACAAGGCTTGGCAAGCGTTTCATGAAGAGCACTGAATAACCATTCTTTGGTACGAGAGAAACCTTCTCTCTAGTAACACATAACACATTTCATTCACGAAGACCAAGAGTATCTTATTTCGTTAGATGGCTCTTGCAGTTCGTATCGGCGATGTATTTGCAAAATTTTATCCTTCTTTTTTTAGAATATAGCGTAAATAAATATTTAAATCCTATTTTTTTCTTACGTAAAATATAAGTCAGTTTTAATTTTGCATACATAAACTATAATATATGAAATATTTTTCTGAAAAATTGATATACAAAAGCTTCCTAACTGCGTTTTTATTACTTTACACATAACTCTGGCAAAAGTTTTACATTTTAGATAAAACATGATTCAAAATATATTTTTTTTTATTTACAACATTTTTCAGAGTTGCGCTCTTCATTGTTTTTCGAATGTTTATTCTATGTATTTTGTACGTATTATATTAACAAAAATTTACTCAATAATTCAAACTTAAAGTTTAAAAAAATTATCGAATGAAATATAGAAATTCTTAAAATATAAAATTTAAAAAGAGTATAACGAAGTAAAGATACATTGCCACACAGTTGAATAAACTTACAATATTTTGTGTGCTTTATATTGCTATTTTTATATTCTAATAATTTCCTAAATATTTAACCCAAATTATTGCCAATTACAAAATCTTCATTTACTGAATTTTCAACGTCTGAATTTATTAATTACAAACGATGTAAACGAGCTTTTTGATAACATACAAATGCTTGTATTATTCCTTGTTTAATTGATTTGAATACTCTATTTGTCATTACTTCCAAGTAGTGCTGAGAGAGATTAGCTAATCCATTGGATTATCCTCTAATACTCTAACCGATCGAAGGGAGAGATGAGGCGTTACGTATATGCCATCGCAAAGCAACCTCAGCTTATATCATATTGCGCGTAACTTACCTTGTCTAGCATGCTCGTGTGTGTTGTGTAGAGGTTTCCGTTTAAGTCGTAACTTCTGTACACCTGTAGAATTGACCTGTAGAGTAGCCAAGAGAAACGTAATCGACATTCTTCCCAATGACGCGTAATGACTCAACACTGAGGACGAAGCGCGATTGTGAATCATATTTCTGTGACCTGAAAATCTTTTTTAACGAAGGTCACATTCATTGCCGTTTGTGTGTATGTGTATGGGTGCTTATATAGGTACCTTTGATGCTGAGTCACGTATATTTTTAACGCGATCGTATATGCGTAATTTTTTTTCCATATAAGACAGTAAAAATTGCGATCCTTATGTTGGACATAAATTTAGGCGAAGAATCCGGCACTAATGTTTTATTATCGTCGCTGTCGTCAGTGGCGGATAAAAACACCGTGTCTCCTTCGGTTTCGTTTAACTCCCGACCGTATGACTTTGAACGCGACAGTGAAGTTTTCGGGATGGAGCTTCCACGTGGCAGAGTTTTTTTAATATGCAGAGATCTACGAGTGATCGTAGTCAATAAATCGCGATTCCCTATAAGACTGGAGGGTGTACCTATGTCTTGCAGTAATTGAGCAAACTGAATTTCTCGATAGCTTTCACTGTTTTTCTCTCACGTACCGCGTTGTTTATAAAATCGCTAATATTCGACCCCGCTACAACATCACCCTCTATAGTCACGAGTCCGCGTCTATCCCAGCTAATCTTCGATGACTGAATATTTCGCAAAAATTTCAATAACGCGTTTGCTTTAAAACGATAAGTTTGCGGTACACTGCTGAGTATTTCTTTATCTTTTCCGCAGATTGAGCGCGTTTCTTCCCGAAACTACTCTCACTAACGGTACCATCACTGCTGATTGAAGTATTTTTATGAGATTGAATTTCCATAAGGTCGTCATCAACGGGCAAATCGATATCTTTATTATGATCGCCTTCGCCTCCGTCGCTGTCAACATTACTTGTGTCGTCGACGTTACCACGTGTATCCTCGCGTGAGTCATTGCGTAAGCGTTTTTTCACTTCTCGAACAAAGTGAAGATAACGCTGAAGTACTTCTTTATACAATTTCCATCTTTCGCTTTCATCTAGAGGAGTTGCGAGGTTAAGAATATGCCACATTTCCGCGTCGAGTCGCGATAAGGGGGTTCCTGGAGTCCGTACGGTGTTATTATTATTATCGTTTTCCCCGTCAGATATCGTATTTTTTTTCTTCGGCGAGTTATCCAGGGTTATTGTAGTTTTTGTTATTTCCGGTTGTAGCTGTTGATGCTGCATTTGTCGCATTCTTTCGAGATTTTCCGTAGAAATCAGCACCATTTTTTTGCTTTTTCCATTATTCCGTACAGCGAACAAACGCGTCTGTTTTATTCTTTTCGAATCCCAGATGTAATATTTGCAAGCTTTTTTCACTCATCGATAATCCGGGATAATAAAGCGCCGAGCAAAGGAGCGATAAGATAGGGTAAAAACTCACCGCGCTGTACTAGTAGATTTCTCTTAGTTTTCCAGTTGTCGCGTTTTAGAGCGATGCGCCGAAGAATAGATTTATGCTTGGCTAATCGCGTATTTTCGTGATTCTTGAGCTCTACGTTACCCTCAAGCGTATTATAAATACACTCTTGAATGCACTTAATGAGATTATTGTCGGCAGAACGTAAGAACGATGATCTTTGATTTTTTTTCAGATAACATAGAGTTTTTAAATGACAGGCGTTTCTCTCGCCGATGGAACGTCTGGCAATTTTTATCGCGTTGTCGGGTGAATTTTTTGACGTCGTTGACGTCTTTTTTTGTTGTCTTTTCCTGCGTGTTACCATTACGCTAAAATTGTGCAACTGAAAAGATACGCGTGCAAGCGCTCTCCTTTTATATGTCCTTCGCTACTGTTCTACTGATCGATCTACGAGGAACGTACACGTAATGCATCGTATCGTTGAGAAAGATACACGTACGAAATCGATATTCGTTTGGAGTCGATTGTTTCAGATCGAGCAATAAATACCCGTGAGGTCGCGAAGTAGCGTCGTGGTATGCTTCTTCTAGAAATTTTGGATCGTCGGGATATACTTGACGCGCGAGATGACGAATTTGAGCATGATCGCGCGGATTTTTGAATATTACTATATAATAGGAACGAAGTAAAGTCGACCCAACTAGCCAAAATTATATTTATTTAAAAAACACACAACGTTTCGACCATATGGATGTGGTCCTTATCAAGTGTAATATTCATTAGTAGGGGTGCAGCCAAATTAACGATAACGTCAACTTTTCCATAATATAGTTACAACATATTTAAATAAACATAACATAAATTCAATTTTGTCAAACCATTTGAAAGAGAGAAAAAGAGAAAACGATCGTTATGATGATTCGTCAAAAACCTTACTATATAATTAGCGTTGAGAGATATACTCGTTGTCCGTGGCCTTGGTGGAAAAGATTTTGCGAGATGAGTATAACGCTGAGATTCTTATGACTTCCTTTGGTAAACAGATCGACGATAGCGTCGCACGATGACGATTCCCTCATAAGATCGTCAATTATCACTAATTTTGGAGATAGCGGATCGTTGGAATAGTCTTCCGGTCGCGGTAACCCCTCGTGAAATTCGATTGTATTTTTCTTTATTTTTAGCAAAGTATTACCATAGCCACTCTTGTGTACATTGTTTTTTTCTTCTTCATTATTTTCACTCGTATCACATTGCAGATGTTGATACGCATCTTGCCATTCGGCGTAATAAAATAAAATTCTCTCGAATTTCGCACATGGCGGATAAATATCGAAGAAAAGTTTTTAATAAAATCGTTTTTCCGCATCCCGTAGGTCCGCAGACGATCGACGTCCAGGGATGTTTTCAGCGCACGTCCATTCGCGTAAAACCTAGTTTATTTCGCGAAATAAACTAGGTTTTACGCGTAAGTTCATAAATAAAAAAGGTAAAGAGTAACTTAATATCAATAACTCGCGTATAAAAATACGCACGCGTATTGAATATTTTTAATATATATCTCGAGTCGGGAATAAGCTTATTAGCGTCCCACAGAGGCCCCACCGCGGCGGCCGCATGCTCGCGCTAACGATCTCGGGCGCATCGTGCCAGCTGACGAGCCGATGCGCGTCGAGGTGCGCTGCTAATTAGCGTATTCGTAGAATGCTCGCGACAGCGTGTATCTCCAGCGCTAACAACGATGATAGGCTACGTATGTGACTGAGAGAATCTCGCAAGAAGAAAATTCGTACTTTGATTTTTACTAAAAACGTAATTTTTTTTAAAGAAAAATATTTCCTTTTAGTCAAGTAGGTTTTCGAGAAGAGGTAAATAATTTTTTGATGAAAAGAACTTTTGTGAAACTTTTATTATTAGACTTTATTTCACGGAAAAAAATTAGTTAGTTTAAAAAATAAATTATAAAGTTATAAATGTTTAAATTTTACATTTTATTTACTTTTCTCCTTATTAGTTACATTTATTTTGCTCGATTTTATCTAACAATAGTAAAATATATATTAAGAGAATTTTTCGGGGAAAGGTTCCTCAGGATATATAAAGGATTAAATAATCTCTAATGAAACAAATTTTAAGAAAAAATTTTATTTAATCTTCTTACATTGTAAAAAAATACTTTGTACGTGTAAAATCCTAATAATAAAATTAAAAAAGTTTTATTTCACATTTTTTATTTTACAATTTTTCACTTATTAAATATAATTAAAATTTTTCTGTTATTACAAATATTTTTTCTAATTAAGATATATCCATAATTTATATTCTATCCTATTCTGCACTATAATATATCCTATACTTTTCAAAAATTTATATTATTTTTACAAGACAATTTTACAATTACTTATCTATTTTATTATATCTACATTTTGCTATATAAAGTGAAAAACGCGCGAAGGTGGAAGAGAGAGAAGCGATAGTGTGGAATTATTATATTGCGTTTTTAAACAGTTAAATATCCATAGGGGAGGGAACAACGATTGTTAATAAATCTACGCTTTAATAGCACGGCGCACATATTTTTGTTTCATCACGAGTTATTATTTCGTGAAACGCTGTACGCCGAATGGCTCTGAATCGCAGATTTATTGACGTTTCCGGAGTTATTTCTTTTTCCTCGTTTTCTCCTATCTCTCTTTCCTGCTGCACACTTTCTCTTTGTATTAATAATTCCCTAATACTATTAAAATTAATTAAACGAGAATTTTCAAAGTTTAGGGTTATACCCTTCATTTTGCAAACTTCGTGCATCTGATGTGCGAATCACATACGCGTAAAATTTTGGACCGCCGGACACGAACGACTCTATATAACAATCGAGCCCAGCTTTCAAGTTCGTTAGTCATATCGCCTAAAAAATTAAATTGAAATTCTATTAAGAAATCAGCAAAAATATCTTTTTGAGAAGAATTCAAATTTTTAGAATTTTCTTCGAAAAATGTCTCAAGAAAATTAGGAACTTTCTCTTTAATAATCCGCTAACAAGGAAATTCATCTCTATTATTTTTTTTGAGATTACCAAATTGAGATTCAAAAATCTTGTCTAAGTTAATTTTTTTAAGAAAATCTATTCCTAAAATGCAATCGTCAGAAATATTAGCAACAATAATAGGAATCTCTACTTTATGTTTTCCTAATTCAATCAAAACGTTAACTTTATTTTTGACCTCAATTCATTCTCCCATAGGATATCTAAGACAACAATTCTTTGCTTCGAAAAATTCTTTAGGTCCTTTAATAAATTTTTCACTAAGAATGGAGACATCGGAGCCCGTATTTATTCTAAACTGACAGATTCTTCCATCTAAATTACCCTTATAATAAAAATAATTTTTAATTTTACTTATCCTAGAACATTGTGAAATATCTGGGGCAATCACGCAATGAGTCAAACCTGCCCCACGAAGTTCGACTAGTCCTTGTTTTCCGAAAGCGATGGACATTCGGAACGGAAGTGACCCTCAGCGCCGCATTGCCAGCATTCTTTTTTAGCTTTCGGACCGTTTTTGTAAAAATTCTTATTTTTATTTTCAAATTTCTTTTTACCAAAATCTTTCTCTTCTGTTTCCTCGGTTTTTTTGTTTATTTTCAAATTTGTGGAATTTATTGAATTTATCAAATTTATTAAATTTATTATATTTGTTAAATTTATTGAATTTATTATAATTTTCTGAATTTCCATTTTGATAATTTTTATTTTGTCCTCCTCTTCGGCTCTTGTCCCTGTGCTGACCTTCAGCCTTCTCCTTTTATTCCCGCTTTCCCGTGCTACTTCGCTTCTCTCCGCTTCCTTCCTCTTCCTCTCCTCTCTGGGGGGAAGTGCTTTGGTTTCGCAGCTGTCCACCAGTTGGACATCTGCTGTTTGCCTTGACCCTTTTTCTTGAGGGGCTTGCTCGTCTCTTGGTTGGTTGGCTCCTGCTATTTGGCTTATTGCCACCCCTCTCGTACCTTTCTTAAAGGTAGTGCACGCATTGCCTCCTACTCTGTGGTCAGAGGGGAGGCCTCTATCTTTGCAGATGGTGCAGCTTACCTGTGCACTGCATTCTTTGGACAGATGCCCCTCCACGCCGCATCTGTAGCACTGCTTGCTTCTGTCGGCGCTATTAGGGTATCTGTCCCTGACATGACCTCTTTCCATACACTTAAAACATTGGATGGGCCTGTTGTCTAGCATTTGTACGCTGACAACTGCCCATCCAATGTTTATCTTGCCCTTTTCAGCTATGATGTTGGCTGCTTTTAATGGACACTTCGCCCGAACAGTGCTAACACCATTTGGTGACATCTTTTTATCTCCTACCTTTACTTCCGTCTTGTAGCATCCGCCATCACGAGCAATGGCTTCTGCTATTTCTGAGGAGGTAATAGATTCCTCTAATCCTCTTAGTCTTATTTCGGCCATTTTAACTGGCAGATCTATTTTTACATCCTTCCTTTCGTGTAGAGCTGCTCTTAAGCTGTCTGCCAATTTATCGGCGCGCAAGTTGCCGTCTTTCCCGGGAATCTCATATATGAGGGCGCCAGTGACAGCCCTCTTTATGCGCATTCCCTCAATCCCGATATTTTGTATCTGGATCTTATTGCGGGCTTCTGTCATTACTTCATCATATTTGCCCGGGGGGCAAGTGATAGTTATGGCTGCCATTCTCGGCTCCTTCCTGGTCTTTGATACCAACTTTGTTTTCTCCTTGTTGGTATTTTGACCAACCTTAATGTTGATTACATTTTTCCCTCCTTCTTTTGGAGCATTTGACTGCTCGTTATTGTTGGGGGTTGTCTTCTTCTTCTTTCTTGCGACCACCCATCTTTCTTGCGTTGCTTGCGTTGCTTGCACGCTTGGAGTGGTAGGTTGTGGGTTACTTTCTTTTTGTTGGTCTTGTCAGTAGCACTGATAAGACTACTCTTGTTTCCCTCCTTGGCTTTGGTGGTTAATTTAGCCTTATTTATGCCTGCACTTTAGCCGCGTTGGCAGGCGGGTTAAGCGTTGTAGGCTTCTTATTCTTCATCTCCTTGTCCGCTTTATTTCCTTTTCCCTCCTTTGTTGTATTATTACCGGAGGGGAGGGGAGGAAATCGCTGCTTGCCTGCTTTCTGCCTCCCTTTGCCTATTCATCATTCTGGACTCAGGTCGGCACAGGATTACCCAATCTTTTGTCCAGTAGCCTTTCCATAATGCCTTCGAGTTTGCCATCCATCTGAGTTCTCTTTCTGTTTCTTCCTCCTCCCTAGTTTTCCCTCGGGTAGTCACGAATGGTCACCCAACCCCGCGGCCCCCGTCGCAAAAGAACCCACCCCAAGACCCCGGGGAAAACACCCCCAGGAGAAAAAACCCCCGAAAGCATCCCCCCCGAGAAGACGGAACGAGAACCCCGCGGCCGAGACCGCAAAACTGCATGGAGGGAGGACAGCGCCAAAGACGCCGTGCAATGTCCTCCCCTAACGGTGCCATGCCACCGGGCGATTGAAGTCAGGGCCGCCTACCCCTACCGACTCGTGGGCGATAAACCCTCGAGGCAGCCGGGCCTCGTGTCTCTCGGCTGAGAGACTTCTCCGACGTGCGGAAAACATTCCGCACGCCGGAGAAAGTTATACGGCAATATTGCCGTATTGGACGCTCTTGGCACCCATCTATCCAGCGAGATGGGTGAGCCCTCTCACCACGACAAGGTGGCGTCCAACGAGAGAGGTATAACTTAACCTTTTTTTTTTTTTTTTTAACGTGTGGAAATGCGCGACCGCATACCCCCTCACCTCGGGGGAGGTGAGAGGGTTATGTGGGGCTGGGATCAACGCCCACCGGGACTCAAATGCGTCCCGGGGACTCCCCCGACCCACTAAAACCACACGGTGGCCCTCTGAGCGCTTGTGCAGCGGCCCCGGGAATCGCTTTCGCATACGCCGGGGCCGCTGCACGCTGAGCTTGCGCTCCAAACCTTGATAAAAGGACCGGATTTTACTCCGATCCTGGAAGGAAAAGAATGGGGTCACCCATTCTCTTCCCCCTCGTGAGGGCCCGCGTGCAATGGATCTCCGGAGCCCCCGCTCCAAAGATCCTGCGAGCCCTCCGCCCCCCGTATCACGGCTCCCTCCGTCCCCGGAGGGGGTTAGAATTCGGCCGTGACACGGGGGGCACCTCCCGGGAGACCCCTCGAGAGAGGGAGTATCCCTAAGCGGAAGAGAGGGGCCCGTGAACCTCGCCCCGTGGGGCGAGGATCGTGTCCCCTCCGTTCCGCTTCTCTTTTGGTTTTCTCCCGGGGATCGGGCTCCCTCCGCGCCTTATCGTGCAGGTACTCACCGAAGCACCCGTGCCCGGTGAGCACCTGCACAACTCTATAAGAGAGTCCGAATTCTCTCGACAGAACCGGCTGAATTGCTTGGACAGCGCGCAGACCGGCCCTCGGTCGGAGTAGTTCGTCCGACCATCGTTCCACCGCGCGCTGTCTTGCCCGTTGCCGGGCCACTTCCGCCGCTTTCGGCGTCAGGGCCAGGCCCCGCTGGCGAAGGTCTCTCCTATGCTCGTACAACTCCTTGTACACCTCCGCCAGCAGGGTCCAAGGTATCGACCCCGACACCACGCATGCCGCTTCCACGGGGACCGTGCGATAACCGCGGACGATTCTGATGGCCAGCCTCCGCTGCAGACCTAGCAGCAGTCTTTGGCTCGGTGCCATCAGGTCGCCCGCCCACACAGGTGCCCCGTAGAGCGCCATAGATCCGATCGCCCCCATGTAGAGGCGACGGATCTTCTCCCTCGGCCCCCCGATGTTGGGCAGCAAGCAGCCAATACTATTGACCGCTGCCCTTATCCGGGGGGCTAAACGGCAGAAGTGTTCCCGCCAGTTCCATCTGCTGTCGAGCGTGAGTCCCAAATATTTCAGGTGGGACTTCACCTCGATTCGGACTCCCTCTACCTCTATATGGGACCGAGGTGATCCCCTCCTTGGACCGTTGAAGTGGATAACTTCAGTCTTTTGGAGGGCCACCTTCAATCCCAAGGCGCGGATCCGTCCAACGACGAGTGCCAGACCCACCGATGAAAGTCGGCGGGCCCCCTCCCAGTTGTCACCCCGGGCAAGCACCAGCGTATCATCAGCGTAACACACTAGGTGCATGCCCGGGAGAAGTGCGCCCCGCAGCACCCAATCATATCCGAGGTTCCACAGGAGTGGTCCTAAGACCGACCCCTGCGGAACCCCCCGACTCATCCTCCTGCGATGCGGCGTTTGGTACCGCCCCGTGTACGATATCCACCTATCGCTAAGGTAGTCCCCGACCACATCCTGTATGTACTGAGGCACCCGGTGGTACCGGAGTGCCTCGCGGATGCATTCCCAGGGCAGCGTGTTAAACGCGTTTGAGATATCTAAACTCGTCCCGATCAACACGCCACCCCTTGCCGTTGCTTCATCCGAGAGGGCCTTGACGCGCATAATAGCGTCTATCGTCGATCTGCCCTCTCGGAATCCGTATTGGCATTCCGCCAAGTCGGGTCCTACCCGCGATAGATGGTCCCTGAGGCGGGCAGCTACTACCCTTTCGAATAGCTTGCCCGCCTCATCCAGTAAACAAATGGGGCGGTACGCCGCAGATGAGTTTGCGGGGCGCCCCTCTTTCCTCAGGAGAACCAATTTCGCCTCCTTCCAAATATCGGGAAACCGTCCCGTCCTGATATTGGACCCAAGGATCTGTCCCCACCCTCTTCCTCCACGTCCGGAGGAAAGAGAGTGGTGACCACCTCCTCTAACACATCGGGTTGAAGACCCTCTGTGATCGGGGGTCCACCGGACTGCAATTTCTTTCTTACAATCCGGTATGGACGCCCCCACGGATCCTTATTGAGGGTCTCCAGGAGCTCGTCCCAGGCCCGGGCCTTGGCCTCCTTAATGGCACGTTGGAGGGATTTCTTCGCCTCTTTGTGTTCCCCCAACAGCTCGGCCGCCTCGTCAACCGTGTGACGCCTGCGTCGGCAGTGGGTGTACCGGTGTCTCGATCGGATGCAAGTCGCACGTAATCGCGATATCTCCTGAGACCACCAGTACACCCCCCTCTTCTTATGATTGGCCTGGCTCCTCGGCATGGCGGAATCGCAAATTTCCATTATTGCCGATCGGAACCAGGCCGCCTCCTCGTTTGCGTCGCAGGCGTCAGGCGCGGGAGGTTCTTCCCATGCCTTGGCTGCGGCGGCCGCCATTAAGGCGTCCTCGTCAAGGCGCTTAAGCGCCCATCGGGGGGACAGGGGTGTACCGCGTCTTTCCTCCCGAGGGCGTGGCCGGCGTCCTAAGGAAGGGTCAGAAACCTCCATCCTTATATTTCTATGATCCGATAGGGTCTCCGACCCCACCACCACCCGCCAGCCACTTACCATACGTGCGGCTTGAGGGGATCCCCATGTAACATCTACTATGGATCCCCCGTTGTCCCGCACGCAGGTAAACTCTGACCCTCTGTTAATGACCAGAAGGTCGAGTTGTGCCCCCCACTCTTCCAGGATCTCACCCCTTGCATTGGTCACGGGGGAACCCCACGCATCAGATTTGGCGTTTAGGTCCCCCATGACCAAGACTCGGCCTGAGAGGTGGCGGTTTATTTCATCCGCCAACCTACCCAAGTACTCCTCAAATTGGATGAGATCCCTATTGGGAGAGTAGTACACCCCTACCACGACGGTTTTCCCCCATCTTCCTGACACAAAGCCCTCCCCTTTCCCCATTAGGGATAATGGTAAGGCTTCCCTCTCTCCTTTGCCAACAATGGCAACAGAGCCCAAGGTGTCCCCCAGCCAGTTTCCCTGCTGTGGGACCTGGTACGGCTCCGCCACTACCGCCAGGTCGATGTCCCACTCCGCCAGGTGTTGCATGAGCAGGTCTTGCGCCCTGGCCGAGTGGTTAATATTAACCTGGAGGAGGTGAGCAAGGTGTAATTATGCCTCTTGACAATGCTCACCTCCTCCAGGTTAATATTAACCATTGTGAGCATTGTCAAGAGGCATAATTACACCTTGCTCACCTCCTCCAGGTTAGCCTCCTTAGCAACTCTTACTTGAGCTGGCTTCTCGGGTACTTGTTTCCCCTTATCCCCCCCTTCTTCTTTTGTTTTCGGCTCCTGCTTGCTTCCGTTCCCTCCCCTTTTGGTTATTTTGGCATAGGCGCAGGCCCTCCCCCCGTACCTGTGGTCGGCCTTGCGCCCGTAATCTTTACAATACGGGCAGCAAGGCCGCTCTGTGCATCCACCCGCCTTGTGCCCAGTTTTACCACAGCGGTAACAAAGACCGCTGCAGTCTGTTTCCGCCTTGCATGTAGCGCGAGTATGACCCGCGCCCATGCACCTGAAGCACTGTAGAGGGCGGGCCTCCAGTGTTTCCACTTTTACTGTGGTCCAACCAACCATTAGTGGGCCAGCTTTCATTATCTTGCTGGCCGCTATAGTCGGAATTTGTGCCCAGCAAGAACTCAGGCCGTCCCGGGGGGACCTGGATATTTTACCAATTCTGATATCCCCCTCGAGACAGCCTCCTGCCCCGGCCAACGAGGCCAAGATGTCTTCTGCTGTCGCAGAATCATCCAGGCCGGAGATACGCATCTCCGACCTCTTTATAGGGACGGAAACCCTGATTCCCTTGGGTTCAAGGGACTTCTTCAAGGCCTCCGCCAACAATTTAGCCTTTTCGGCATTTCCCTCCGCGGTTACTTCGTATAATAAGCCCCCAGTGGCGGCCCTCTTTGGTCTGAGTGACGGAATACTGAAATCCTGTAGACGAATCTCTTTCTGGATTCCGGCCATTGCTTCGCCCAGAGACCGTTGGGTCGCCACTCCGTCGGCGTCTGTGGTCTCCATTTCGTTTCCCCCATGAGATGGCATACTAATCAGGATTGCCGCTCTCCTGGGGGGGCGAATGTTGGCCTTCGATCGGCTGGCTTCTTTCTCAGCGATTCCGCCAGTCTCCTTTGCCGCTTTACCGCTCTTCACTGCTGCTCCCCGGTTCGCTGCTGCTACTATCAATGGAGCTTTCGCCTCCTTCTTGATAGACTGAGGATTCTCGATGTTCTTCGTCCCCTTCTTCTTCTTATTCCTCTTCTTCCTCGTCTCCGCCACCGTCCACTCCTGCTCCTCTTTCTTGTCATGAGGAGTAGAGAGTATTTTGACGTCAGTGCAGACCTCCTGGATTGAAATAATCTTCGGTTTCTGCACTGCCGTCTTGCCCACTTTTTGCCCGCTCCTCGGTGGAACGGAATTCTGTGAAGGCTGTGAAGGTTGTGAAGGCTTTGTCTTCAGTACCCTCTTCTCCTTGGGCTCGTCCCCGAATTTTGCAGCCGCTGCTGCGGCATATGTTTTTGAGGTTTTCGCCCCTGCCGGTGCTGCCTTATTGGCAGAAGTTCCCACCGGAGGTCGAAAGCTCCTTTCCGGTGGAAGCCTCTCCTCGACCGCCGCGAATCTTGCATTAATCATCTCGCCTACCTGCTTGATGATGGAGGCCTCCATATTGCCTATTGCTGATTCGCTTTCCTGTTGAGAGGATCTGGGTGCAACGCCCTTGTCATTGTTCTTCCCCTTCAGTTGGAAGTTGACGAGAGACGTGTCCTCCTTAGTGGCCGAAGTGTCCCCTCCTTTTCCGGAGGTAACGAATTCCTCCCTCAGGTTTCTGATTTCCACCCGAAATCCCTGTACCGTCCGTTTCATGGAGGCAATTTCCGCTTTAAGTTGGCGGTTTTCCTCCATCAGCTTGATATTCTCTTCGTTTGCCGTGCGACGACAAAGTTCCTTTGTGGCCGATGTGACCACCTCAGCCGCTAACTTAACCTAACCTTTCTTTACTAATTTTCTACCTATTTTACATGTTTACATTCTTTACGTAAAAATTTACGTTTTTTTACGTGAAAAAAATAAAAAAATTATTTTTTTACGTGTAAACGCATATCACTGATTATAACATAATATCGTAATATATATTCTAATATATTATAACATATATAATGTATTACAAATATTATCATTATCATTAATAATGTTACATGATTTATTATTATAGTTTATATTTTTAACAAAGTAAAAGATTCAAACGCCTAGTACTTATAAAACAAGGTTAAAGAAATTTTTAAACGACCAACTGGCTAGTGATAATGCGTTTATTTATCGTTACGTTTCGAAATTAAAGATCTGAATTTCCACATTACATATCTTATAAAAAAGAATATTGAAACGGATTTGGTTGCGTTGTTTTCTATTGAGTTCTTAGATGAATTTTATTCCTATAATAATAGTAGTTTAAGAAGTAATTTTTATCACAAACAAAAAACTAGACTATCAAATAAATTTAATAATATCTTGGACAAATATAAAACTAACAACAATGTTCTTAAAGATATTGATAAATCGAAATGGCTCGTTAACCTGAGTGATAGGATTTTACCGGAGGCCGTTCAAAATGTTTTATGCTTGGGTGAAAGTTTTAGTCTCCGAGTCAATTAGACGACATCTTTGCTATCATTCCTAGGAATGGTATTAATGAGATCTTATATAGTTTTAATAACTACCATCCTAGATTAAAGTTTACTTATGAACTTGAAACGGATGGCTCGATAGAATTTTTGGACACTAAAGTCATTAGATGCAATAACAATCTTATCACTAATTGGTACAGAAAACCAACCTTTTCGGGTAGATATATTAATTATTATTCCGGCCAACCACATAGATACAAAGTTAATACTATAGTTAATCTCACAGACAGAGCGATTTTACTCTCTGATAAAAGGTTTCACGATAAGAATATTTTGACTATTAAACAAATTTTATCTAATAATTGTTACCCGATACATTTTTATAATAAGATTATCAATAGAAGATTAAAAGATCTATACTCAATGAATGAGGAACGTACAAATATTAAAAATAAGTTTGATCCCTCAAAGTGTGTGGTTTTTCCGTATATTAAGGGCTTAAGAGGAGATTCGTCGATCGTTGAATAATTACGGCTTAGAGGTTTTACACACAGTACCAAATAAACTCGATACTTTGATTAAAAAAGAAAAGGACCAACTTGAACCGAACAAAAGAACGAATGTTGTTTATAAGATTTCTTGCAATGATTGTGGTGCTTGTTACATCGGGCAAACAAAACGACATCTTGAAACGCGCATAAAAGAACATAGAAGTGACATTAGGAAACACCAGAGTAATCATTCGGTGGTTAGTAAGCACAGGGTTGCAAGAAATCATGAATTTGATTGGACGTCGGTATCAATCTTACACAACGAATGTAATTTGAAAAAGAGAGAAATTAGCGAAATGATTTGTATAAAAAAACATAGAGATGCGATTAATCTGCAGAAGGATACGGATAATTTGAACGCGATATATGACACTATTCTTAACGTACTTTAATATCCTTGACTAATGAATTTGTTATTGTCACGATTTTTATATATTATGTTTATGTTTATAACACTTTCTTTATATATCTCAACATTCTGACTTATACCAGCTTACGTTAGACTTTTCTAGTCACTGTGTAAAATGATGACGGAATTTCCACTCACGTACGGTCATTTCACATACTGACACACTATATCTATAGAAATTGCAGATTGTAAGGTATTGTTTTTACATGTATTATATGTTTTATTGGCTTATATCATTATTATAACATCTACGAGCCTTAATGGTTTTTGTTATTTTAGTCTGAAGAGGACCCGATATAAGGTCGAAACGTAACGATAAATAAACGCATTATCACTAGCCAGTTGGTCGTTTAAAAATTTCTTTAACCTTGTTATATTTTTAAATAATTTGAATATACGAGTAAATATTTGATACTTTTTTTTTAAATATTTTTAAATGAATAAAACAAAAATATATATAAAAGTTTATAAAAATACAATGAATATTATTATTATTATATTTGATAATATTTAATAAAATTTAAGATATTTGAGTTAAAATAATAAAGTTGATATCTTTCTTAATATTTTTTAAAAGTTAATTTTTGCGTATTAATTTTGTAATATGAAATTTCTTAGACCCAATTGCACCAATGTTATTTTAACTTTAAGTGAGACTTGAATATGTATCTATCTTTAACTTTCTTTCTAAATAAATAAAGATATTATATATTTAAGTCTTGCTTAAAGCCAAAGTAGGTAACGTTGATACAATCGGGCTTTAAATATTTAATTTTACAATTTCTAAATTCTCAATAAGAAAAATATTATAAAAGAATAAATTAGAATACATAAATAAATAATTAAATAATATAATAATAATATAATAATAATAATAATAATAATATTACAGATTATTCATTTGGACGGTGTGCAAGTGCGCCCGCCAAAAATGGCACAATTTAATAATGGCAACGTGCCATATGAATTATTAGTAAAGTCTAATACAATCGTATCAAATATGGGAATATTTGATCCAATTAGTTCTTTAGATACACTACCTGAATCAGTCGAATTTTGTGATGTATTAAATACTACAAATCGTATTAGTAAGTATTCTTTCATTATATTTTTAATAATTTTTTTATTATTTTTACTTATTATACTATACAATTTGGAATAAGTTAATTTTTTATCTTATCTTTTATATATTATTAATTGTTTTTCTACAAAATATATAGCTGTTATATATTGCTGTTTTTTTAAAATCTATATAGCTATTAATTGCAAATTACATACTTTTTTAAAACAAAAACAACGTGTTTTCTTTATATTAATTAATTTCTTTCATTATTTTGTGTATAAAGATATTAAAGTAAGATCATCGGTAAATAATTATTTTATGAGATATTTCATAATTTATGTAATATTATTTCAAATTATAGTATAAAATATCTTGTAAACTGTTTATTTTTTCATCCTACCATTATAATTTTTTTATAGAAATATTGCAGAAAAAAATTAATTTATTGTATATATTTTAAAAAAATATGGTTTCTTTTAAAAAATTTAAAATGATCTTGCCCTGATCTTGACAACGTCAGCTAAGAAATATAAAAATTTTTTTAAAACTTTATTATAATTATATTATAAATAATAAAATTTAATTTTATTCTATTTTTTCTAATTAATTGTATACTTTACAGTCTTAAAAGGATATGTAAAAACAAATTTTTAAATAACGATAGATAAATTAAATAAAATTATTGGATGCGGTGCAATAACAGATGGTGTGTATAAATTAGAAATACACATTATGAATTTTATAGAGGATGATTATTTTAAATATGATATTAAAAAAGGGGATCATATTGAAGTAATCGGGATTATGCAAGTAACAAGTAAAAACATTTATTATATATTATTATACATGTTTTTAATTATTAAATCAATAACTAATAATAAGAATTTTAAATAATTATTAATATATTTAAATAATTACTAATAATATAATTAAATAATTTCTCTCTCTCTCTCTCTCTCTCTCTCTCTCTCTCTCTCTCTCTCTCTCTCTCTCTCTCTCTCTCTCTCTCTCTCTCTACTTGTACATACTATACAGATAAAGTCATATATAAATCATTCATATGTCGTGCTTACATATATGTGTATGTACATATAACACACATATTAACGAAAATTTCAGGCACTTTTTTATTTTTACTAAGTTTCTAAACTGATATCTGAAGATTCACTTATATTCCTTTATTCAATTCTAATGATGAAGTCGTGTTATTTTGTATATACAAATTATCAATAAAAAGAATAACCTGTCTAAATAAATTAATCGTTTGGTTGATAACCATACAAATCTTTTAGGATCTCATTAAAATCTTCTTTACAATTCCATTTACAAAAAAAATAATCACATAAACATAGTCGACAAGGAACGATTATAGGATCTCTCATAATGACAACGGACTACGACAAGTGAATCTCAACGAACAGATCAAGTGCGACATAACAATCAGTGCGGCCATTACCGCTCTCCTCAGGCGGCCACGTGTCGCGATATCCTTCGGACTTCTCCATACATTTTTCTCGTCATAAAGACCAAAGACATTTTATTTTCCATTTTGTATATTCTAACGTTTCTTGATTGGCAGAAGGCTGGTATTCAGTGCCGCCGTACATTATTATAATAAATTAGAATTATATTGTTGTGTGAAACATCGCCCGTTTTGATTTTGTGGTTTCTGCCCATATTTCCGCCTCACTCCAACCAACCAGAATTCTCACCGGACTTTTATCTCAATAGTAGTATTGTTAGTAATACAGAAAGATTGAACATTAGATTTATTTAGATTAATATTATCATCGGAATTATCCGAGTTATTTTGTGCGGCATGCAAATTACTAGCTTGTAAAATTTTTACCGCGCCTGCAAGCGATTTAATGTGTGTAACAAGAAATTTGTCGATACGCGTACACTTAGCATCTTTAAAAACAAGTTGTTTTAATTCCCTAAAATATTCTTCGCTGCAAGCGGAAGATGCTGGCCGACATTATTGCTGTCCATAAAGGAAAGTGTCTAACAATTTTTAATAAATTGCTGCCAACTTGAGGACACCAGTATGGATTCGGTTTTTCGCCAGTATCACTTGGTTTACTTTCAATTTGTATAGATTGCAAAAAACTTGTTATTTTCATACCGCATTTATCATCTAAATCATCTATCAAATCTTCATTTGTAAAGTCTGTATCATAATTAGTATCATAATTAGTATCATACATTTTATCGTTTTTTATTAATTGGATTAATCTTCGTTGTGCAGTAAGGCATCTAATTTGTTCATCGGTAATTTCCTCTTCAGTATCTGATGCGCATACAATTAAAATGTCACGACAAATCTGACGAAATTGATATTAATCCTATTGACTCAGACAGTAATATAGAAGATACTAGCGCTAACTTAAGTTTTACCTATCTTAATAAAATGGAAAATTGGAGAGGTAAAAATAATAGTCCAAAGAAGCGTGGAAAATATTTAACTGTGTGCCCGGACGTTGAAAATATTCATCTAAAACCAAAATTCACAACCTCAGTACCCTTATTAAAAAATGGTAACACTTTAGCACCGGTAGTTCTTGGAAAAAATTCTACTATGCTTATTAATACATGCCCTTTTGATGCAATTGCTCAGACGTTACTAGTCGGTTATTATGATTGGACAAACTTCCATTGTTATGTAGAAGAAGCTCAAAGTGACATGTTCCAGTTTATTAAAAAATTATCGATATATGGATCTTCCATAAAAATATATAAAGAAGGAGCACTAATATTAAATAAGTTTATCACTCCTGTACATGGAACTATGAATTGCTGCTATAATATCTGTAATTTAGTTGCAAAACTTTATTAAAGGACGAATTCTCCTTAAGCATAAATGTAACTTGTCAGAATTGCCAACACGCACAAAATAACAACTTTAATATTATAGATATTAATGTCAAGCCGTTTTATAAAGAAAATATGCGCGCCTTACAACATTCGATAAATGAAAAATATATTTACGAGAACAAAAGATGTATTCGTTGTGACAGAGAAAACGTAGAATGTTCAGTTATTTGTGATCAACTGCTTTTTATTAATATAGAGTGTTTACAATCGACACATCTAGCAAGAAATTTAAATATATCAGATTGGGAAGGAACATTCACATTGAGTCACGTACCCGTAGATCTCCTATTTCATGATTGCATGTATAAATTGCTTTCCGTTATAGAGTATCAAGGCACATCAGATGCAGAAAGTGTAGGGCATTATATTGCAAACATACGCAGGCTGACAGGAAAATGGGAAGTTCATAATGATCTCTGTAGAGATAAAAAGCCGCTACACAAAGAATGATGTTACAAAAAAGAAATTATCTTTATTAATATATATTAAAATATAAAACACACTATTATTATACATATGTGCCACATCTTAATTATTCATTTTAAGTTCGTTTAATATCTATAAAACAAAAATAATTTTAAAGTTTAAAAGTAAAAAAATTAAAAAACCTCAAAAAAATAAAAAAAGATAAAAAAAATAAAAAATATATGTAAAGTTTTAACATATTATTTACATTTTAATATATTTATATATATTTATACTTCACAATTTACACACACACACACACACACACACACACACACACACACACACACACACACGTTTTTATTTTACTATACCAAAGCATTTACATTTTAGTTTTTGTTATTTAGTTACGCTGAAATAAATAATGATTAATCAATGAGACATAAATTTTCAATCAAAGAATATTCATTTTATGTTCAATTTTATTTTGAGTTTAATTAAAGTTTAATTTTAGTTTGAGTTTAGTTTGAGAATTTTAATTTAAGTTTAAATTTAGTTTAATTTTAGTTTGAGAATTTTATTTCAGTTTAATTTTTTAGTTCAATTTTAGTTTGAGTTCAGATTGAGAATTTTATTTCAGTTTAATTTTAGTTTAATTTTATATCAAACCTGCAACATATTTTTTTTACATCTATACCGTAGATTTTATATAAAAGATTCCGCAATTAAATATACAAACGATTAGAAGGCAACATCCGCTTCACAATTCAAATATCTTTAAAAATAAAAAAGTTAGCTCTTACCCCTACATTTAGAATCCGGTACTTTCACCCCAGTACTGGGGGTACAAACGAAACGAAAAGCGGTACAAACGGGTACAAACGATTACGAACCAGCACGCGCTTTCAGATTTCGAATATTTTTAAAAATAAAAGTTAGCTCTTACCCCAATTTTAAAAATGCGATACTTTCACTCCCGTAGGGATACAAACGAAACGAAAAGCGGTACAAACGGGTACAAACTATTACGAACCAGTACCCGCTTTCAGATTTCGAATATCTTTGAAAATAACAAAGTTAGCTCTTACCCCTATTTTAAAAATGCGGTACTTTCACCCCCGTAGGGGTACAAACGAAACGAAAAGCGGTACAAATGGGTAGAAACGATTACGAAACAGCACCCGTTTACAGAATTAAAATATCTCTCAAAATAAAAAAGTTAGCTCTTATACCTATTTAAAAAATTTGGTATTTCCACCCCCGTGAGGGTACAAACGAAACGAGAGGCGGTACAAACGGGTACAAACGATGCTGAATCGAACTGCATCAAAAAATTACGTTATCTTAAAGTGGGATGCTGGCGATTTTTCAACCCTTAATAACTTGCATCCCTTTGGGATACAAACGAAATCAAAGACGGTACAAACGGGTACAAACGAAGCGTAATCGAATGCTTTTTAAAAAAATCCATTTTCTTAAAGTCGGGTGCCAAGTTCACATAGGTGTATTACTCTACAGGTCATCTTCCTCGGAGCCGGTGTCCTGTCCGCCCTGCGCTTCCATTTCAGAAGCGGAGTCCTTTTCCTCCAAATTTTCTCTTAGCCTCCTCCTCTTTCCGCCTCTCATTGCTTGAGGGGTATTTTCCTCCTCCTTCGCTTTCCTCCTTTCGGTGTTCGGGAGGGGCGTCGGAGCCCTAGTGGAAGAAGAAGAAGTTGTGGGTCTCCTCTCCTCCTCTCGCCCTTCTTGTGTAATGGGCTGGCTTCTACTTAATGTAGTAAGAGCCAGCCCTCTTGTGCCCTTTCTCACTGACGGGCATGATTTTCCTCCAGAGCGGTGTCCTGCTGGGAGATTTTTGTCCTTACATATTGGACATTCTACTTTCTCCCGACAGGACCTCGCTTCATGTCCCTTGCCGCACCTAAAGCACTGCCCGCTGCCTGACGTGGCCTCCCTCCAGGCATTTATAGCACTGGAGGGAACTGTTTTCAAGCAGCTGTACCCCAACTATCGCCCACCCTATCCTTATTCTTTCCGCAGTCGCAATTTTGTTCGCCGCGGTTAGGAGGCATCTGGCTCATGCCGTTCCCATGCCATTTGGGGACATTCGTATGTCCCCAACCTTGACCTCTTCCTTTTCACATCCCCCGGCTAGTGATATCGATGTGGCTATTTCCGGGGGAGTGATCGATTCCTCGAGTCCTCTTAGCCGGATCTCCGCCATTTTGGTGGGTCTATCCACCCTGACGCTGTCCTTTCCCGCGAACACCTTTCTAAGGTTTAGTGCCAGCTTATCAGCCAGCGCATTACCATTCTTGCCGGGGACCTCAAATATGAGGGCCCCGGTTATTGCTCTCCTTATTTTGACTCCCTCTGTGATGCCGAGGGAACCAAGGCTTATTCTTGTTCTTGCCTCTCGCATAGTCTCCTCATACTTGCCAGGAGGGCACGTAACGGTTACTGCCGCCGTTTTTGGTTCCCTCCTGGCCTTTGTCTCGATTTTGGGTTTGGTCGGTTGTCCCTTCCTCTTCTCCTCCATCGTTGTCTGTCCTTGGGCAGTAGTTTGTGTCGCTTTTTTTGCCTTTTGGGCTGTTTTGCGACTAACTACTGTAGCCCATGTATTTTTGTCTTCCTTTCCTTTCTGTTGTGCCGCTTTTACCGTTTGTTGTTGTTGCTGCTGTTGTTGTTGTTGCTGCTGTTGTTGTTGCAGCCTGGCGTTTTGCGGTTTCTGTCCTTCCTTCATGGCCTTTGGTTGTTGCCTTGCTGCAGTTTCCTTCTCGTTCTTCCTCGTTGGGGGTTTTGCGACCCTGCTCTTCCCCGGATTGGCAGGGGGATTGAGCGTGGTCGCAGTCGTTGGTTTCCCCTTCTTTTCCTCCTTATCCTTTCCTTTGTCCCTTCCCCTGGTCTTCGTCAGGGGGGCCGGTCTAATTATCTGAGAAGTGTCAATGCCTCTCAGTTTGTCCTTCTTCCATGCGTCATGGTTGTTAGTTGGGACGCCTAGTCTCTTGTCGAGTAGGCGTTCCATCACGCCTTCCAGCATGGCCATGAAGCGCTCCTGATGCTCCATTTCCCCGCCCATTGACTTGTCGGCTGTTTGCGACAAGACATTCATCGGTGAGGGGTTCCACGTGGCCATGGGTTCGCTGTCCTCCTCCATCATTACATCCTCTTCTTCTTCCTCCCTCCTTGAGGGGCTCGAGATCTCCCCACTTAATTGTGGAAGTGAGATTCCGGGTTCCTCCCGATGCCTGGAGGCCCGCCGTCTTCCGACGGGGAAGTGGGGCTTCCTCGCATCCCTCCTGTTCTCTCCTCGTCCTTCTTATCTCCCTCCTCGGCCTCTGCGATAGAGGTATTTCCTGTGTTTGTTCCAGGATTTCTTCGTCTAGGGATGGTTGCGAAGTCCCGGAATTTCTATCCCAGAAGTCCTCTCCATCTCCCGTTGCAGGAACCTTCTTCTTCTTCTCTGTGTTCTTGAACTTGTTTAGAAGAATCTTGTTTAGAAGAAGTTCCTGTTCTCGTGCCTTATTTTGTCCATCTGGGCCCTCGTCCAATTGCTGGTCGATTGGTGTATCTATCGGGTTTTGGGCCCTGATGGCCAGAGCGGTTGCTGCCGCGCATATACTCGTGGCTGCGTCTTTCGTCCCTTTTGTTAGAGTGCCCTTTATTTGACCACTCTTCACGGCTATCTTGTATAGCGTTGTGGCCTGTTCGGCCGCTAACGCTTCCAGGTCTGATGTAGGCCTATGCCTATATTCTGCCTCCTTGTCTCGAATTTCTTCGAGGAACTCTTTATACGACTTAGTCGTGTCCGGCTTCTCTAAAGGTTCGAGTATGTCTCTCTCCTTTCTCGCTACCGCCACTGCCTGCATCTTCTTCTCCTTTTCCTTCTTTTTCCGGAGTCCTCCGGAAGAAGTGTTTCCGGTCTTCCACGATCCCTCTTTTCAGGGATCTCGGAGACCTCGACGTCACTCTCCTCCCCGCTGGTGATCAACTCGGTGTATATGGTCCGAGTCTCGTCGTTCGGATCTCCTTCTTTTGAGCCTCTGAGGGCCTGCGGCTCTTGACTGCCGCTACTTCCTTGAAGAGGTTCCCCCTTCATTTCTTCTGTGCGCCCATACAAGGCTGCTGTGCGCCTACAAAAAGTGGCTGCTGTGCGCCGATAAATTATTACATATTTACAAAAAAATGGTATCTTTGTAATTATTATATTTTTATCGAATATATATAAATGTCTGTAAAGACAAAAAAGCATAGAATTCTATCACCTAAGGATAAAGATAAAATCATTCGAGGTGAATGGTTAACCGATATACATATGGAATATTTTGACAATTTATTGCAAAATTGTTCAGATTATAGACGTGTCGAAACATGACGATTACAACTTCCTGATACTATTCAGCCTATGCCAATTGATAAAAAGCATATACAAATATTACATAGTTCATCAGGTCCATCAGATGGACATTGGGTGTGTAGTTATTACGATACAAAAAATATATTTATTTATGATTCATTATTAAAATGTACTATTAAAATGTATAATCGATGAATTTTTGGCTCGTCTTAAAATATTAGAAATCGATACTTTTTACCGCTGACCCTATGCGACGCATCCTTAATTTATGTATAGCAAATGAAAAAGTTTGTACGCTGTTGTCTGCTTGGTACCAAAAGATTCTGTAATCAATGTACTATTAAAATGTATAATGGATGAACTTTTGGCTCGTCTTTAAATATTAGAAATCGATACTTTTTTACCGCTGACCCCACGCAACCTTATTTTATGTATATCAAGTTAAAAAATTTGTACGCTGGTGTCTGTTTGGTACCAAATGGTTCTGTAATCAATGTATTATTAAAATGTATAATCGATGAATTTTTGGCTCGTCTTAAAATATTAGAAATCCATACTTTTTTACCGCTGACCCTATGCGACGCAACCTTATTTTATGTATATCAAGTTAAAAAATTTGTACGCTGGTGTCTGTTTGGTACCAAATGGTTCTGTAATCAATGTACTATTAAAATGTATAATCGATGAATTTTTGGCTCGTCTTAAAATATTAGAAATCCATACTTTTTTACCGCTGACCCTATGCGACGCAACCTTATTTTATGTATATCAAGTTAAAAAATTTGTACGCTGGTGTCTGTTTGGTACCAAATGATTCTGTAATCAATGTACTATTAAAATGTATAATCGATGAATTTTTGGCTCGTCTTAAAATATTAGAAATCGATACTTTTTTACCGCTGACCCCATTCGACGCAACTTTATTTTATGTATATCAAGTTAAAAAATTTGTACGCTGGTGTCTGTTTGGTACCAAATGGTTCTGTAATCAATGTACTATTAAAATGTATAATCGATGAAATTTTGGCTCGTCTTAAAATATTAGAAATCCATACTTTTTTACCGCTGACCCTATGCGACGCAACCTTATTTTATGTATATCAAGTTAAAAAATTTGTACGCTGGTGTCTGCATGCTATCAAAAGATTCTGTAATCAATGTACTATTAAAATGTATAATCGATGAATTTTTGGCTCGTCTTAAAATATTAGAAATCGATACTTTTTTACCGCTGACCCTATGCGACGCAACCTTATTTTATGTATATCAAGTTAAATAATTTGTACGCTGGTGTCTGTTTGGTACCAAATGATTCTGTAATCAATGTACTATTAAAATGTATAATCGATGAATTTTTGGCTCGTCTTAAAATATTAGAAATCGATACTTTTTTACCGCTGACCCCATTCGACGCAACTTTATTTTATGTATATCAAGTTAAAAAATTTGTACGCTGGTGTCTGTTTGGTACCAAATGGTTCTGTAATCAATGTACTATTAAAATGTATAATCGATGAAATTTTGGCTCGTCTTAAAATATTAGTAATCCATACTTTTTTACCGCTGACCCTATGCGACGCAACCTTATTTTATGTATATCAAGTTAAAAAATTTGTACGCTGGTGTCTGTTTGGTACCAAATGATTCTGTAATCAATGTACTATTAAAATGTATAATCGATGAATTTTTGGCCCGTCTTTAAATATTTGTAATCAATACTTTTTTACCGCTGACCCCATTCGACGCAACTTTATTTTATGTATATCAAGTTAAAAAATTTGTACGCTGGTGTCTGCATGCTATCAAAAGATTCTGTAATCAATGTACTATTAAAATGTATAATCGATGAATTTTTGGCTCGTCTTAAAATATTAGAAATCGATACTTTTTTACCGCTGACCCTATGCGACGCAACTTTATTTTATGTATATCAAGTTAAAAAATTTGTACGCTGGTGTCTGTTTGGTACCAAATGGTTCTGTAATCAATGTACTATTAAAATGTATAATCGATGAATTTTTGGCTCGTCTTAAAATATTAGAAATCGATACTTTTTTACCGCTGATCCTATGCGACGCAACCTTATTTTATGTATATCAAGTTAAATAATTTGTACGCTGGTGTCTGTTTGGTACCAAATGATTGTGTAATGAATGTACTATTAAAATGTATAATCGATGAATTTTTGGCTCGTCTTAAAATATTAGAAATCGATACTTTTTTACCGCTGACCCCATTCGACGCAACTTTATTTTATGTATATCAAGTTAAAAAATTTATACGCTGGTGTCTGTTTGGTACCAAATGATTGTGTAATCAATGTACTATTAAAATGTATAATCGATGAATTTTTGGCTCGTCTTAAAATATTAGAAATCGATACTTTTTTACCGCTGACCCTATGCGACGCATCCTTAATTTATGTATAGCAAATGAAAAAGTTTGTACGCTGTTGTCTGCTTGGTACCAAAAGATTCTGTAATCAATGTACTATTAAAATGTATAATGGATGAATTTTTGGCTCGTCTTTAAATATTAGAAATCGATACTTTTTTACCGCTGACCCCATGCGACGCAACCTTATTTTATGTATATCAAGTTAAAAAATTTGTACGCTGGTGTCTGTTTGGTACCAAATGATTCTGTAATCAATGTACTATTAAAATGTATAATCGATGAATTTTTGGCTCGTCTTAAAATATTAGAATTCCATACTTTTTTACCGCTGACCCCATGCGACGCAACCTTATTTTATGTATATCAAGTTAAAAAATTTGTACGCTGGTGTCTGTTTGGTACCAAATGGTTCTGTAATCAATGTACTATTAAAATGTATAATCGATGAATTTTTGGCTCGTCTTAAAATATTAGAAATCCATACTTTTTTACCGCTGACCCTATGCGACGCAACCTTATTTTATGTATATCAAGTTAAAAAATTTGTACGCTGGTGTCTGTTTGATACCAAATGATTCTGTAATCAATTTACTATTAAAATGTATAATCGATGAAATTTTGGCTCGTCTTAAAATATTAGAAATCCATACTTTTTTACCGCTGACCCTATGCGACGCAACCTTATTTTATGTATATCAAGTTAAAAAATTTGTACGCTGGTGTCTGTTTGGTACCAAATGATTCTGTAATCAATGTACTATTAAAATGTATAATCGATGAATTTTTGGCTCGTCTTTAAATATTTGTAATCGATACTTTTTTACCGCTGACCCCATTCGACGCAACTTTATTTTATGTATGGTATCAAAAGATTCTGTAATCAATGTACTATTAAAATGTATAATCGATGAATTTTTGGCTCGTCTTAAAATATTAGAAATCGATATTTTTTTACCGCTGACCCTATGCGACGCAACCTTATTTTATGTATATCAAGTTAAATAATTTGTACGCTGGTGTCTGTTTGGTACCAAATGATTGTGTAATCAATGTACTATTAAAATGTATAATCGATGAATTTTTGGCTCGTCTTAAAATATTAGAAATCGATACTTTTTTACCGCTGTCCCCATTCGACGCAACTTTATTTTATGTATATCAAATTAAAAAATTTGTACGCTGGTGTCTGCATGATATCAAAAGATTCTGTAATCAATGTACTATTAAAATGTATAATCGATGAATTTTTGGCTCGTCTTAAAATATTAGAAATCGATACTTTTTTACCGCTGACCCTATGCGACGCAACCTTATTTTATGTATATCAAGTTAAATAATTTGTACGCTGGTGTCTGTTTGGTACCAAATGATTGTGTAATCAATGTACTATTAAAATGTATAATCGACGAATTTTTGGCTCGTCTTAAAATATTAGAAATCGATACTTTTTTACCGCTGACCTCATTCGACGCAACTTTATTTTATGTATATCAAGTTAAAAAATTTGTACGCTGGTGTCTGCATGGTACCAAATGGTTCTGTAATCAATGTACTATTAAAATGTATAATCGATTAATTTTTGGCTCGTTTTAAAATATTAGAAATCGATACTTTTTTACCGCTGACCCCATTCGACGCAACTTTATTTTATGTATATCAAGTTAAAAAATTTGTACGCTGGTGTCTGTTTGGTACCAAATGGTTCTGTAATCAATGTACTATTAAAATGTATAATCGATGAATTTTTGGCTCGTCTTAAAATATTAGAAATCGATACTTTTTTACCGCTGACCCTATGAGACGCATCCTTAATTTATGTATAGCAAATGAAAAAGTTTGTATGCTGTTGTCTGCTTGGTACCAAAAGATTCTGTAATCAATGTACTATTAAAATGTATAATCGATGAATTTTTGGCTCGTCTTAAAATATTAGAAATCGATACTTTTTTACCGCTGACCCTATGCGACGCAACCTTATTTTATGTATATCAAGTTAAAAAATTTGTACGCTGGTGTCTGTTTGGTACCAAATGATTCTGTAATCAATGTACTATTAAAATGTATAATCGATGAATTTTTGGCTCGTCTTAAAATATTAGAAATCGATACATTTTTACCGCTGACCACATTCGACGCAACTTTATTTTATGTATATCAAGTTAAAAAATTTGTACGCTGGTGTCTGTTTGGTACCAAATGGTTCTGTAATCAATGTACTATTAAAATGTATAATCGATGAATTTTTGGCTCGTCTTAAAATATTAGAAATCGATACTTTTTTACCGCTGACCCCATTTGACGCAACTTTATTTTATGTATAGCAAGTTAAAAAATTTGTACGCTGGTGTCTGTTTGGTACCAAATGGTTCTGTAATCAATATACTATTAAAATGTATAATCGATGAATTTTTGGCTCGTCTTAAAATATTAGAAATCGATACTTTTTTACCGCTGACCCTATGCGACGCAACCTTATTTTATGTATATCAAGTTAAAAAATTTGTACGCTGGTGTCTGTTTGGTACCAAATGATTGTGTAATCAATGTACTATTAAAATGTATAATCGATGAATTTTTGGCTCGTCTTAAAATATTAGAAATCGATACTTTTTTACCGCTGTCCCCATTCGACGCAACTTTATTTTATGTATATCAAATTAAAAAATTTGTACGCTGGTGTCTGCATGATATCAAAAGATTCTGTAATCAATGTACTATTAAAATGTATAATCGATGAATTTTTGGCTCGTCTTAAAATATTAGAAATCGATACTTTTTTACCGCTGACCCTATGCGACGCAACCTTATTTTATGTATATCAAGTTAAATAATTTGTACGCTGGTGTCTGTTTGGTACCAAATGATTGTGTAATCAATGTACTATTAAAATGTATAATCGACGAATTTTTGGCTCGTCTTAAAATATTAGAAATCGATACTTTTTTACCGCTGACCCCATTCGACGCAACTTTATTTTATGTATATCAAGTTAAAAAATTTGTACGCTGGTGTCTGCATGGTACCAAATGGTTCTGTAATCAATGTACTATTAAAATGTATAATCGATTAATTTTTGGCTCGTCTTAAAATATTAGAAATCGATACTTTTTTACCGCTGACCCCATTCGACGCAACTTTACTTTATGTATATCAAGTTAAAAAATTTGTACGCTGGTGTCTGTTTGGTACCAAATGGTTCTGTAATCAATGTACTATTAAAATGTATAATCGATGAATTTTTGGCTCGTCTTAAAATATTAGAAATCGATACTTTTTTACCGCTGACCCTATGAGACGCATCCTTAATTTATGTATAGCAAATGAAAAAGTTTGTATGCTGTTGTCTGCTTGGTACCAAAAGATTCTGTAATCAATGTACTATTAAAATGTATAATCGATGAATTTTTGGCTCGTCTTAAAATATTAGAAATCGATACTTTTTTACCGCTGACCCTATGCGACGCAACCTTATTTTATGTATATCAAGTTAAAAAATTTGTACGCTGGTGTCTGTTTGGTACCAAATGATTCTGTAATCAATGTACTATTAAAATGTATAATCGATGAATTTTTGGCTCGTCTTAAAATATTAGAAATCGATACTTTTTTACCGCTGACCACATTCGACGCAACTTTATTTTATGTATGGTATCAACAGATTCTGTAATCAATGTACTATTAAAATGTATAATCGATGAATTTTTGGCTCGTCTTAAAATATTAGAAATCGATACTTTTTTACCGCTGACCCTATGCGACGCAACCTTATTTTATGTATATCAAGTTAAATAATTTGTACGCTGGTGTCTGTTTGGTACCAAATGATTGTGTAATCAATGTACTATTAAAATGTATAATCGACGAATTTTTGGCTCGTCTTAAAATATTAGAAATCGATACTTTTTTACCGCTGACCCCATTCGACGCAACTTTATTTTATGTATATCAAGTTAAAAAATTTGTACGCTGGTGTCTGCATGGTACCAAATGGTTCTGTAATCAATGTACTATTAAAATGTATAATCGATGAATTTTTGGCTCGTCTTAAAATATTAGAAATCGATACTTTTTTACCGCTGACCCCATTTGACGCAACTTTATTTTATGTATAGCAAGTTAAAAAATTTATACGCTGGTGTCTGTTTGGTACCAAATGGTTCTGTAATCAATATACTATTAAAATGTATAATCGATGAATTTTTGGCTCGTCTTAAAATATTAGAAATCGATACTTTTTTACCGCTGACCCTATGCGACGCAACCTTATTTTATGTATATCAAGTTAAAAAATTTGTACGCTGGTGTCTGTTTGGTACCAAATGATTCTGTAATCAATGTACTATTAAAATGTATAATCGATGAATTTTTGGCTCGTCTTAAAATATTAGAAATCGATACTTTTTTACCGCTGACCCCATTCGACGCAACTTTATTTTATGTATATCAAGTTAAAAAATTTGTACGCTGGTGTCTGTTTGGTACCAAATGGTTCTGTAATCAATGTACTATTAAAATGTATAATCGATGAAATTTTGGCTCGTCTTAAAATATTAGAAATCCATACTTTTTTACCGCTGACCCTATGCGACGCAACCTTATTTTATGTATATCAAGTTAAAAAATTTGTACGCTGGTGTCTGTTTGGTACCAAATGATTCTGTAATCAATGTACTATTAAAATGTATAATCGATGAATTTTTGGCTCGTCTTAAAATATTAGAAATCGATACTTTTTTACCGCTGACCCCATTCGACGCAACTTTATTTTATGTATATCAAGTTAAAAAATTTGTACGCTGGTGTCTGTTTGGTACCAAATGGTTCTGTAATCAATGTACTATTAAAATGTATAATCGATGAAAATTTGGCTCGTCTTAAAATATTAGAAATCCATACTTTTTTACCGCTGACCCTATGCGACGCAACCTTATTTTATGTATATCAAGTTAAAAAATTTCTACGCTGGTGTCTGTTTGGTACCAAATGATTCTGTAATCAATGTACTATTAAAATGTATGATCGAATTTTTGGCTCGTCTTTAAATATTTGTAATCGATACTTTTTTACCGCTGACCCCATTCGACGCAACTTTATTTTATGTATGGTATCAACAGATTCTGTAATCAATGTACTATTAAAATGTATAATCGATGAATTTTTGGCTCGTCTTAAAATATTAGAAATCGATACTTTTTTACCGCTGACCCTATGCGACGCAACCTTATTTTATGTATATCAAGTTAAATAATTTGTACGCTGGTGTCTGTTTGGTACCAAATGATTGTGTAATCAATGTACTATTAAAATGTATAATCGACGAATTTTTGGCTCGTCTTAAAATATTAGAAATCGATACTTTTTTACCGCTGACCCCATTCGACGCAACTTTATTTTATGTATATCAAGTTAAAAAATTTGTACGCTGGTGTCTGCATGGTACCAAATGGTTCTGTAATCAATGTACTATTAAAATGTATAATCGATTAATTTTTGGCTCGTCTTAAAATATTAGAAATCGATACTTTTTTACCGCTGACCCCATTCGACGCAACTTTATTTTATGTATATCAAGTTAAAAAATTTGTACGCTGGTGTCTGTTTGGTACCAAATGGTTCTGTAATCAATGTACTATTAAAATGTATAATCGATGAATTTTTGGCTCGTCTTAAAATATTAGAAATCGATACTTTTTTACCGCTGACCCCATTTGACGCAACTTTATTTTATGTATAGCAAGTTAAAAAATTTGTACGCTGGTGTCTGTTTGGTACCAAATGGTTCTGTAATCAATGTACTATTAAAATGTATAATCGATGAATTTTTGGCTCGTCTTAAAATATTAGAAATCGATACTTTTTTACCGCTGACTCTATGCGACGCAACCTTATTTTATGTATATCAAGTTAAAAAATTTGTACGCTGGTGTCTGTTTGGTACCAAATGATTCTGTAATCAATGTACTATTAAAATGTATAATCGATGAATTTTTGGCTCGTCTTAAAATATTAGAAATCGATACTTTTTTACCGCTGACCCCATTCGACGCAACTTTATTTTATCGTATATCAAGTTAAAAAATTTGTACGCTGGTGTCTGTTTGGTACCAAATGGTTCTGTAATCAATGTACTATTAAAATGTATAATCGATGAAATTTTGGCTCGTCTTAAAATATTAGAAATCCATACTTTTTTACCGCTGACCCTATGCGACGCAACCTTATTTTATGTATATCAAGTTAAAAAATTTGTACGCTGGTGTCTGTTTGGTACCAAATGATTCTGTAATCAATGTACTATTAAAATGTATAATCGATGAATTTTTGGCTCGTCTTAAAATATTAGAAATCGATACTTTTTTACCGCTGACCCCATTCGACGCAACTTTATTTTATGTATATCAAGTTAAAAAATTTGTACGCTGGTGTCTGTTTGGTACCAAATGGTTCTGTAATCAATGTACTATTAAAATGTATAATCGATGAAAATTTGGCTCGTCTTAAAATATTAGAAATCCATACTTTTTTACCGCTGACCCTATGCGACGCAACCTTATTTTATGTATATCAAGTTAAAAAATTTGTACGCTGGTGTCTGTTTGGTACCAAATGATTCTGTAATCAATGTACTATTAAAATGTATAATCGAATTTTTGGCTCGTCTTTAAATATTTGTAATCGATACTTTTTTACCGCTGACCCCATTCGACGCAACTTTATTTTATGTATGGTATTAAAAGATTCTGTAATCAATGTACTATTAAAATGTATAATCGATGAATTTTTGGCTCGTCTTAAAATATTAGAAATCGATACTTTTTTACCGCTGACCCTATGCGACGCAACCTTATTTTATGTATATCAAGTTAAATAATTTGTACGCTGGTGTCTGTTTGGTACCAAATGATTGTGTAATCAATGTACTATTAAAATGTATAATCGATGAATTTTTGGCTCGTCTTTAAATATTTGAAATCGATACTTTTTTACCGCTGACCCTATGCGACGCAACCTTATTTTATGTATATCAAGTTAAAAAATTTGTACGCTGGTGTCTGTTTGGTACCAAATGATTCTGTAATCAATGTACTATTAAAATGTATAATCGATGAATTTTTGGCTCGTCTTAAAATATTAGAAATCGATACTTTTTTACCGCTGACCCCATTCGACGCAACTTTATTTTATGTATATCAAGTTAAAAAATTTGTACGCTGGTGTCTGTTTGGTACCAAATGGTTCTGTAATCAATGTACTATTAAAATGTATAATCGATGAAAATTTGGCTCGTCTTAAAATATTAGAAATCCATACTTTTTTACCGCTGACCCTATGCGACGCAACCTTATTTTATGTATATCAAGTTAAAAAATTTGTACGCTGGTGTCTGTTTGGTACCAAATGATTCTGTAATCAATGTACTATTAAAATGTATAATCGATGAATTTTTGGCTCGTCTTTAAATATTTGTAATCGATACTTTTTTACCGCTGACCCCATTCGACGCAACTTTATTTTATGTATGGTATCAAAAGATTCTGTAATCAATGTACTATTAAAATGTATAATCGATGAATTTTTGGCTCGTCTTAAAATATTAGAAATCGATATTTTTTTACCGCTGACCCTATGCGACGCAACCTTATTTTATGTATATCAAGTTAAATAATTTGTACGCTGGTGTCTGTTTGGTACCAAATGATTGTGTAATCAATGTACTATTAAAATGTATAATCGATGAATTTTTGGCTCGTCTTAAAATATTAGAAATCGATACTTTTTTACCGCTGTCCCCATTCGACGCAACTTTATTTTATGTAAACAAGGTTTAAGATTTTATTGACCAACACTGACTAAGACTAATTCTTATATTATAAGACTTAATTTGGGAATAATCTCAATTCGAGATTTATTTCCCGACTCCCCTCTAACCCCCCTGTAAAATTATAGGCGAGAAAAATATAGATCCGAAAGTCGCTGAATCGGGAATCGAACCCGAGACCTTTCGCTTGCCGGGCGACTGCTCTCACCAACTGAGCTATTCAGACCCTTCGATTCTATACTTTTCTCTGCCTTGATAAACAATTTCAATCAACACCATTATTAGGTCCAGGTGTGTAAATAACAATATGTAAGATGTGATTTGCCAGTCGAATTTTTAAACAAGGTTTAAGATTTTATTGACCAACACTGACTAAGACTAATTCTTATATTATAAGACTTAATTTGGGAATAATCTCAATTCGAGATTTATTTCCCGACTCCCCTCTAACCCCCCTGTAAAATTATTATATTTATTTTATGTATATCAAATTAAAAAATTTGTACGCTGGTGTCTGCATGATATCAAAAGATTCTGTAATCAATGTACTATTAAAATGTATAATCGATGAATTTTTGGCTCGTCTTAAAATATTAGAAATCGATACTTTTTTACCGCTGACCCTATGCGACGCAACCTTATTTTATGTATATCAAGTTAAATAATTTGTACGCTGGTGTCTGTTTGGTACCAAATGATTGTGTAATCAATGTACTATTAAAATGTATAATCGACGAATTTTTGGCTCGTCTTAAAATATTAGAAATCGATACTTTTTTACCGCTGACCCCATTCGACGCAACTTTATTTTATGTATATCAAGTTAAAAAATTTGTACGCTGGTGTCTGCATGGTACCAAATGGTTCTGTAATCAATGTACTATTAAAATGTATAATCGATTAATTTTTGGCTCGTCTTAAAATATTAGAAATCGATACTTTTTTACCGCTGACCCTATGAGACGCATCCTTAATTTATGTATAGCAAATGAAAAAGTTTGTATGCTGTTGTCTGTTTGGTACCAAATGGTTCTGTAATCAATGTACTATTAAAATGTATAATCGATGAAATTTTGGCTCGTCTTAAAATATTAGAAATCGATACTTTTTTACCGCTGACCCTATGCGACGCAACCTTATTTTATGTATATCAAGTTAAAAAATTTGTACGCTGGTGTCTGTTTGGTACCAAATGATTCTGTAATCAATGTACTATTAAAATGTATAATCGATGAATTTTTGGCTCGTCTTAAAATATTAGAAATCGATACTTTTTTACCGCTGACCCCATTCGACGCAACTTTATTTTATGTATATCAAGTTAAAAAATTTGTACGCTGGTGTCTGCATGGTACCAAATGGTTCTGTAATCAATGTACTATTAAAATGTATAATCGATTAATTTTTGGCTCATCTTAAAATATTAGAAATCGATACTTTTTTACCGCTGACCCCATTCGACGCAACTTTATTTTATGTATATCAAGTTAAAAAATTTGTACGCTGGTGTCTGTTTGGTACCAAATGGTTCTGTAATCAATGTACTATTAAAATGTATAATCGATGAATTTTTGGCTCGTCTTAAAATATTAGAAATCGATACTTTTTTACCGCTGACCCTATGAGACGCATCCTTAATTTATGTATAGCAAATGAAAAAGTTTGTATGCTGTTGTCTGCTTGGTACCAAAAGATTCTGTAATCAATGTACTATTAAAATGTATAATCGATGAATTTTTGGCTCGTCTTAAAATATTAGAAATCGATACTTTTTTACCGCTGACCCTATGCGACGCAACCTTATTTTATGTATATCAAGTTAAAAAATTTGTACGCTGGTGTCTGTTTGGTACCAAATGATTCTGTAATCAATGTACTATTAAAATGTATAATCGATGAATTTTTGGCTCGTCTTAAAATATTAGAAATCGATACTTTTTTACCGCTGACCCCATTCGACGCAACTTTATTTTATGTATATCAAGTTAAAAAATTTGTACGCTGGTGTCTGTTTGGTACCAAATGGTTCTGTAATCAATATACTATTAAAATGTATAATCGATGAAATTTTGGCTCGTCTTAAAATATTAGAAATCCATACTTTTTTACCGCTGACCCTATGCGACGCAACCTTATTTTATGTATATCAAGTTAAAAAATTTGTACGCTGGTGTCTGTTTGGTACCAAATGGTTCTGTAATCAATGTACTATTAAAATGTATAATCGATGAATTTTTGGCTCGTCTTAAAATATTAGAAATCGATACTTTTTTACCGCTGACCTCATTCGACGCAACTTTATTTTATGTATAGCAAGTTAAAAAATTTGTACGCTGGTGTCTGTTTGGTACCAAATGGTTCTGTAATCAATGTACTATTAAAATGTATAATCGATGAATTTTTGGCTCGTCTTAAAATATTAGAAATCGATACTTTTTTACCGCTGACCCTATGCGACGCAACCTTATTTTATGTATATCAAGTTAAAAAATTTGTACGCTGGTGTCTGTTTGGTACCAAATGATACTGTAATCAATGTACTATTAAAATGTATAATCGATGAATTTTTGGCTCGTCTTAAAATATTAGAAATCGATACTTTTTTACCGCTGACCCCATTCGACGCAACATTATTTTATGTATATCAAGTTAAAAAATTTGTACGCTGGTGTCTGTTTGGTACCAAATGGTTCTGTAATCAATGTACTATTAAAATGTATAATCGATGAAAATTTGGGTCGTCTTAAAATATTAGAAATCCATACTTTTTTACCGCTGACCCTATGCGACGCAACCTTATTTTATGTATATCAAGTTAAAAAATTTGTACGCTGGTGTCTGTTTGGTACCAAATGGTTCTGTAATCAATGTACTATTAAAATGTATAATCGATGAATTTTTGGCTCGTCTTAAAATATTAGAAATCGATACTTTTTTACCGCTGACCCCATTCGACGCAACATTATTTTATGTATATCAAGTTAAAAAATTTGTACGCTGGTGTCTGCATGGTATCAAAAGATTCTGTAATCAATGTACTATTAAAATGTATAATCGATGAATTTTTGGCTCGTCTTAAAATATTAGAAATCGATACTTTTTTACCGCTGACCCTATGCGACGCAACCTTATTTTATGTATATCAAGTTAAAAAATTTGTACGCTGGTGTCTGTTTGGTACCAAATGGTTCTGTAATCAATGTACTATTAAAATGTATAATCGATGAATTTTTGGCTCGTCTTAAAATATTAGAAATCGATACTATTTTACCGCTGACCCTATGCGACGCAACCTTATTTTATGTATAGCAAATGAAAAAGTTTGTACGCTGTTGTCTGCTTGGTACCAAAAGATTCTGTAATCAATGTACTATTAAAATGTATAATCGATGAATTTTTGGCTCGTCTTAAAATATTAGAAATCGATACTTTATTACCGCTGACCCCATTCGACGCAACTTTATTTTATGTATATCAAGTTAAAAAATTTGTACGCTGGTGTCTGTTTGGTACCAAATGGTTCTGTAATCAATGTACTATTAAAATGTATAATCGATGAAATTTTGGCTCGTCTTAAAATATTAGAAATCCATACTTTTTTACCGCTGACCCTATGCGACGCAACCTTATTTTATGTATATCAAGTTAAAAAATTTGTACGCTGGTGTCTGTTTGGTACCAAATGATTCTGTAATCAATGTACTATTAAAATGTATAATCGATGAATTTTTGGCTCGTCTTAAAATATTAGAAATCGATACTTTTTTACCGCTGACCCCATTCGACGCAACTTTATTTTATGTATATCAAGTTAAAAAATTTGTACGTTGGTGTCTGTTTGGTACCAAATGGTTCTGTAATCAATGTACTATTAAAATGTATAATCGATGAAATTTTGGCTCGTCTTAAAATATTAGAAATCCATACTTTTTTACCGCTGACCCTATGCGACGCAACCTTATTTTATGTATATCAAGTTAAAAAATTTGTACGCTGGTGTCTGTTTGGTACCAAATGATTCTGTAATCAATGTACTATTAAAATGTATAATCGATGAATTTTTGGCTCGTCTTAAAATATTAGAAATCGATACTTTTTTACCGCTGACCCCATTCGACGCAACTTTATTTTATGTATAGCAAGTTAAAAAATTTGTACGCTGGTGTCTGTTTGGTACCAAATGGTTCTGTAATCAATGTACTATTAAAATGTATAATCGATGAATTTTTGGCTCGTCTTAAAATATTAGAAATCGATACTTTATTACCGCTGACCCCATTCGACGCAACTTTATTTTATGTATATCAAGTTAAAAAATTTGTACGCTGGTGTCTGTTTGGTACCAAATGGTTCTGTAATCAATGTACTATTAAAATGTATAATCGATGAATTTTTGGCTCGTCTTAAAATATTAGAAATCGATACTTTTTTACCGCTGACCCTATGCGACGCAACCTTATTTTATGTATATCAAGTTAAAAAATTTGTACGCTGGTGTCTGTTTGGTACCAAATGATTCTGTAATCAATGTACTATTAAAATGTATAATCGATGAATTTTTGGCTCGTCTTAAAATATTAGAAATCGATACTTTTTTACCGCTGACCCCATTCGACGCAACTTTATTTTATGTATATCAAGTTAAAAAATTTGTACGCTGGTGTCTGTTTGGTACCAAATGGTTCTGTAATCAATGTACTATTAAAATGTATAATCGATGAAAATTTGGCTCGTCTTAAAATATTAGAAATCCATACTTTTTTACCGCTGACCCTATGCGACGCAACCTTATTTTATGTATATCAAGTTAAATAATTTGTACGCTGGTGTCTGTTTGGTACCAAATGATTGTGTAATCAATGTACTATTAAAATGTATAATCGATGAATTTTTGGCTCGTCTTAAAATATTAGAAATCGATACTTTTTTACCGCTGACTCCATTCGACGCAACTTTATTTTATGTATATCAAGTTAAAAAATTTGTACGCTGGTGTCTGCATGCTATCAAAAGATTCTGTAATCAATGTACTATTAAAATGTATAATCGATGAATTTTTGGCTCGTCTTTAAATATTTGAAATCGATACTTTTTTACCGCTGACCCCATTCGACGCAACTTTATTTTATGTATATCAAGTTAAAAAATTTGTACGCTGGTGTCTGCATGGTATCAAAAGATTCTGTAATCAATGTACTATTAAAATGTATAATCGATGAATTTTTGGCTCGTCTTAAAATATTAGAAATCGATACTTTTTTACCGCTGACCCTATGCGACGCAACCTTATTTTATGTATATCAAGTTAAAAAATTTGTACGCTGGTGTCTGTTTGGTACCAAATGGTTCTGTAATCAATGTACTATTAAAATGTATAATCGATGAATTTTTGGCTCGTCTTAAAATATTAGAAATCGATACTTTTTTACCGCTGACCCTATGCGACGCAACTTTATTTTATGTATATCAAGTTAAAAAATTTGTACGCTGGTGTCTGCATGCTATCAAAAGATTCTGTAATCAATGTACTATTAAAATGTATAATCGATGAATTTTTGGCTCGTCTTAAAATATTAGAAATCGATACTTTTTTACCGCTGACCCCATTCGACGCAACTTTATTTTATGTATAGCAAGTTAAAAAATTTATACGCTGGTGTCTGTTTGGTACCAAATGGTTCTGTAATCAATATACTATTAAAATGTATAATCGATGAATTTTTGGCTCGTCTTAAAATATTAGAAATCGATACTTTTTTACCGCTGACCCCATTTGACGCAACTTTATTTTATGTATAGCAAGTTAAAAAATTTATACGCTGGTGTCTGTTTGGTACCAAATGGTTCTGTAATCAATATACTATTAAAATGTATAATCGATGAATTTTTGGCTCGTCTTAAAATATTAGAAATCGATACTTTTTTACCGCTTACCCTATGCGACGCAACCTTATTTTATGTATATCAAGTTAAAAAATTTGTACGCTGGTGTCTGTTTGGTACCAAATGATTCTGTAATCAATGTACTATTAAAATGTATAATCGATGAATTTTTGGCTCGTCTTAAAATATTAGAAATCGATACTTTTTTACCGCTGACCCCATTCGACGCAACTTTATTTTATGTATATCAAGTTAAAAAATTTGTACGCTGGTGTCTGTTTGGTACCAAATGGTTCTGTAATCAATGTACTATTAAAATGTATAATCGATGAAATTTTGGCTCGTCTTAAAATATTAGAAATCCATACTTTTTTACCGCTGACCCTATGCGACGCAACCTTATTTTATGTATATCAAGTTAAAAAATTTGTACGCTGGTGTCTGTTTGGTACCAAATGATTCTGTAATCAATGTACTATTAAAATGTATAATCGATGAATTTTTGGCTCGTCTTAAAATATTAGAAATCGATACTTTTTTACCGCTGACCCCATTCGACGCAACTTTATTTTATGTATATCAAGTTAAAAAATTTGTACGCTGGTGTCTGTTTGGTACCAAATGGTTCTGTAATCAATGTACTATTAAAATGTATAATCGATGAAAATTTGGCTCGTCTTAAAATATTAGAAATCCATACTTTTTTACCGCTGACCCTATGCGACGCAACCTTATTTTATGTATATCAAGTTAAAAAATTTCTACGCTGGTGTCTGTTTGGTACCAAATGATTCTGTAATCAATGTACTATTAAAATGTATGATCGAATTTTTGGCTCGTCTTTAAATATTTGTAATCGATACTTTTTTACCGCTGACCCCATTCGACGCAACTTTATTTTATGTATGGTATCAACAGATTCTGTAATCAATGTACTATTAAAATGTATAATCGATGAATTTTTGGCTCGTCTTAAAATATTAGAAATCGATACTTTTTTACCGCTGACCCTATGCGACGCAACCTTATTTTATGTATATCAAGTTAAATAATTTGTACGCTGGTGTCTGTTTGGTACCAAATGATTGTGTAATCAATGTACTATTAAAATGTATAATCGACGAATTTTTGGCTCGTCTTAAAATATTAGAAATCGATACTTTTTTACCGCTGACCCCATTCGACGCAACTTTATTTTATGTATATCAAGTTAAAAAATTTGTACGCTGGTGTCTGCATGGTACCAAATGGTTCTGTAATCAATGTACTATTAAAATGTATAATCGATTAATTTTTGGCTCGTCTTAAAATATTAGAAATCGATACTTTTTTACCGCTGACCCCATTCGACGCAACTTTATTTTATGTATATCAAGTTAAAAAATTTGTACGCTGGTGTCTGTTTGGTACCAAATGGTTCTGTAATCAATGTACTATTAAAATGTATAATCGATGAATTTTTGGTTCGTCTTAAAATATTAGAAATCGATACTTTTTTACCGCTGACCACATTCGACGCAACTTTATTTTATGTATATCAAGTTAAAAAATTTGTACGCTGGTGTCTGTTTGGTACCAAATGGTTCTGTAATCAATGTACTATTAAAATGTATAATCGATGAATTTTTGGCTCGTCTTAAAATATTAGAAATCGATACTTTTTTACCGCTGACCCCATTTGACGCAACTTTATTTTATGTATAGCAAGTTAAAAAATTTGTACGCTGGTGTCTGTTTGGTACCAAATGGTTCTGTAATCAATGTACTATTAAAATGTATAATCGATGAATTTTTGGCTCGTCTTAAAATATTAGAAATCGATACTTTTTTACCGCTGACTCTATGCGACGCAACCTTATTTTATGTATATCAAGTTAAAAAATTTGTACGCTGGTGTCTGTTTGGTACCAAATGATTCTGTAATCAATGTACTATTAAAATGTATAATCGATGAATTTTTGGCTCGTCTTAAAATATTAGAAATCGATACTTTTTTACCGCTGACCCCATTCGACGCAACTTTATTTTATCGTATATCAAGTTAAAAAATTTGTACGCTGGTGTCTGTTTGGTACCAAATGGTTCTGTAATCAATGTACTATTAAAATGTATAATCGATGAAATTTTGGCTCGTCTTAAAATATTAGAAATCCATACTTTTTTACCGCTGACCCTATGCGACGCAACCTTATTTTATGTATATCAAGTTAAAAAATTTGTACGCTGGTGTCTGTTTGGTACCAAATGATTCTGTAATCAATGTACTATTAAAATGTATAATCGATGAATTTTTGGCTCGTCTTAAAATATTAGAAATCGATACTTTTTTACCGCTGACCCCATTCGACGCAACTTTATTTTATGTATATCAAGTTAAAAAATTTGTACGCTGGTGTCTGTTTGGTACCAAATGGTTCTGTAATCAATGTACTATTAAAATGTATAATCGATGAAAATTTGGCTCGTCTTAAAATATTAGAAATCCATACTTTTTTACCGCTGACCCTATGCGACGCAACCTTATTTTATGTATATCAAGTTAAAAAATTTGTACGCTGGTGTCTGTTTGGTACCAAATGATTCTGTAATCAATGTACTATTAAAATGTATAATCGAATTTTTGGCTCGTCTTTAAATATTTGTAATCGATACTTTTTTACCGCTGACCCCATTCGACGCAACTTTATTTTATGTATGGTATTAAAAGATTCTGTAATCAATGTACTATTAAAATGTATAATCGATGAATTTTTGGCTCGTCTTAAAATATTAGAAATCGATACTTTTTTACCGCTGACCCTATGCGACGCAACCTTATTTTATGTATATCAAGTTAAATAATTTGTACGCTGGTGTCTGTTTGGTACCAAATGATTGTGTAATCAATGTACTATTAAAATGTATAATCGATGAATTTTTGGCTCGTCTTTAAATATTTGAAATCGATACTTTTTTACCGCTGACCCTAAGCGACGCAACCTTATTTTATGTATATCAAGTTAAAAAATTTGTACGCTGGTGTCTGTTTGGTACCAAATGATTCTGTAATCAATATACTATTAAAATGTATAATCGATGAATTTTTGGCTCGTCTTTAAATATTTGTAATCGATACTTTTTTACCGCTGACCCCATTCGACGCAACTTTATTTTATGTATATCAAGTTAAAAAATTTGTACGCTGGTGTCTGCATGGTATCAAAAGATTCTGTAATCAATGTACTATTAAAATGTATAATCGATGAATTTTTGGCTCGTCTTAAAATATTAGAAATCGATACTTTTTTACCGCTGACCCTATGCGACGCAACCTTATTTTATGTATATCAAGTTAAAAAATTTGTACGCTGGTGTCTGTTTGGTACCAAATGATTCTGTAATCAATGTACTATTAAAATGTATAATCGATGAATTTTTGGCTCGTCTTAAAATATTAGAAATCGATACTTTTTTACCGCTGACCCCATTCGACGCAACTTTATTTTATGTATATCAAGTTAAAAAATTTGTACGCTGGTGTCTGTTTGGTACCAAATGGTTCTGTAATCAATGTACTATTAAAATGTATAATCGATGAAAATTTGGCTCGTCTTAAAATATTAGAAATCCATACTTTTTTACCGCTGACCCTATGCGACGCAACCTTATTTTATGTATATCAAGTTAAAAAATTTGTACGCTGGTGTCTGTTTGGTACCAAATGATTCTGTAATCAATGTACTATTAAAATGTATAATCGATGAATTTTTGGCTCGTCTTTAAATATTTGTAATCGATACTTTTTTACCGCTGACCCCATTCGACGCAACTTTATTTTATGTATGGTATCAAAAGATTCTGTAATCAATGTACTATTAAAATGTATAATCGATGAATTTTTGGCTCGTCTTAAAATATTAGAAATCGATATTTTTTTACCGCTGACCCTATGCGACGCAACCTTATTTTATGTATATCAAGTTAAATAATTTGTACGCTGGTGTCTGTTTGGTACCAAATGATTGTGTAATCAATGTACTATTAAAATGTATAATCGATGAATTTTTGGCTCGTCTTAAAATATTAGAAATCGATACTTTTTTACCGCTGTCCCCATTCGACGCAACTTTATTTTATGTAAACAAGGTTTAAGATTTTATTGACCAACACTGACTAAGACTAATTCTTATATTATAAGACTTAATTTGGGAATAATCTCAATTCGAGATTTATTTCCCGACTCCCCTCTAACCTCCCTGTAAAATTATAGGCGAGAAAAATATAGATCCGAAAGTCGCTGAATCGGGAATCGAACTCGAGACCTTTCGCTTGCCGGGCGACTGCTCTCACCAACTGAGCTATTCAGACCCTTCGATTCTATACTTTTCTCTGCCTTGATAAACAATTTCAATCAACACCATTATTAGGTCCAGGTGTGTAAATAACAATATGTAAGATGTGATTTGCCAGTCGAATTTTTAAACAAGGTTTAAGATTTTATTGACCAACACTGACTAAGACTAATTCTTATATTATAAGACTTAATTTGGGAATAATCTCAATTCGAGATTTATTTCCCGACTCCCCTCTAACCCCCCTGTAAAATTATTATATTTATTTTATGTATATCAAATTAAAAAATTTGTACGCTGGTGTCTGCATGATATCAAAAGATTCTGTAATCAATGTACTATTAAAATGTATAATCGATGAATTTTTGGCTCGTCTTAAAATATTAGAAATCGATACTTTTTTACCGCTGACCCTATGCGACGCAACCTTATTTTATGTATATCAAGTTAAATAATTTGTACGCTGGTGTCTGTTTGGTACCAAATGATTGTGTAATCAATGTACTATTAAAATGTATAATCGACGAATTTTTGGCTCGTCTTAAAATATTAGAAATCGATACTTTTTTACCGCTGACCCCATTCGACGCAACTTTATTTTATGTATATCAAGTTAAAAAATTTGTACGCTGGTGTCTGCATGGTACCAAATGGTTCTGTAATCAATGTACTATTAAAATGTATAATCGATTAATTTTTGGCTCGTCTTAAAATATTAGAAATCGATACTTTTTTACCGCTGACCCTATGAGACGCATCCTTAATTTATGTATAGCAAATGAAAAAGTTTGTATGCTGTTGTCTGTTTGGTACCAAATGGTTCTGTAATCAATGTACTATTAAAATGTATAATCGATGAAATTTTGGCTCGTCTTAAAATATTAGAAATCGATACTTTTTTACCGCTGACCCTATGCGACGCAACCTTATTTTATGTATATCAAGTTAAAAAATTTGTACGCTGGTGTCTGTTTGGTACCAAATGATTCTGTAATCAATGTACTATTAAAATGTATAATCGATGAATTTTTGGCTCGTCTTAAAATATTAGAAATCGATACTTTTTTACCGCTGACCCCATTCGACGCAACTTTATTTTATGTATATCAAGTTAAAAAATTTGTACGCTGGTGTCTGCATGGTACCAAATGGTTCTGTAATCAATGTACTATTAAAATGTATAATCGATTAATTTTTGGCTCGTCTTAAAATATTAGAAATCGATACTTTTTTACCGCTGACCCCATTCGACGCAACTTTATTTTATGTATATCAAGTTAAAAAATTTGTACGCTGGTGTCTGTTTGGTACCAAATGGTTCTGTAATCAATGTACTATTAAAATGTATAATCGATGAATTTTTGGCTCGTCTTAAAATATTAGAAATCGATACTTTTTTACCGCTGACCCTATGAGACGCATCCTTAATTTATGTATAGCAAATGAAAAAGTTTGTATGCTGTTGTCTGCTTGGTACCAAAAGATTCTGTAATCAATGTACTATTAAAATGTATAATCGATGAATTTTTGGCTCGTCTTAAAATATTAGAAATCGATACTTTTTTACCGCTGACCCTATGCGACGCAACCTTATTTTATGTATATCAAGTTAAAAAATTTGTACGCTGGTGTCTGTTTGGTACCAAATGATTCTGTAATCAATGTACTATTAAAATGTATAATCGATGAATTTTTGGCTCGTCTTAAAATATTAGAAATCGATACTTTTTTACCGCTGACCCCATTCGACGCAACTTTATTTTATGTATATCAAGTTAAAAAATTTGTACGCTGGTGTCTGTTTGGTACCAAATGGTTCTGTAATCAATATACTATTAAAATGTATAATCGATGAAATTTTGGCTCGTCTTAAAATATTAGAAATCCATACTTTTTTACCGCTGACCCTATGCGACGCAACCTTATTTTATGTATATCAAGTTAAAAAATTTGTACGCTGGTGTCTGTTTGGTACCAAATGATTCTGTAATCAATGTACTATTAAAATGTATAATCGATGAATTTTTGGCTCGTCTTAAAATATTAGAAATCGATACTTTTTTACCGCTGACCCCATTCGACGCAACTTTATTTTATGTATATCAAGTTAAAAAATTTGTACGCTGGTGTCTGCATGGTACCAAATGGTTCTGTAATCAATGTACTATTAAAATGTATAATCGATTAATTTTTGGCTCGTCTTAAAATATTAGAAATCGATACTTTTTTACCGCTGACCCCATTCGACGCAACTTTATTTTATGTATATCAAGTTAAAAAATTTGTACGCTGGTGTCTGTTTGGTACCAAATGGTTCTGTAATCAATGTACTATTAAAATGTATAATCGATGAATTTTTGGCTCGTCTTAAAATATTAGAAATCGATACTTTTTTACCGCTGACCCTATGAGACGCATCCTTAATTTATGTATAGCAAATGAAAAAGTTTGTATGCTGTTGTCTGCTTGGTACCAAAAGATTCTGTAATCAATGTACTATTAAAATGTATAATCGATGAATTTTTGGCTCGTCTTAAAATATTAGAAATCGATACTTTTTTACCGCTGACCCTATGCGACGCAACCTTATTTTATGTATATCAAGTTAAAAAATTTGTACGCTGGTGTCTGTTTGGTACCAAATGATTCTGTAATCAATGTACTATTAAAATGTATAATCGATGAATTTTTGGCTCGTCTTAAAATATTAGAAATCGATACTTTTTTACCGCTGACCCCATTCGACGCAACTTTATTTTATGTATATCAAGTTAAAAAATTTGTACGCTGGTGTCTGTTTGGTACCAAATGGTTCTGTAATCAATATACTATTAAAATGTATAATCGATGAAATTTTGGCTCGTCTTAAAATATTAGAAATCCATACTTTTTTACCGCTGACCCTATGCGACGCAACCTTATTTTATGTATATCAAGTTAAAAAATTTGTACGCTGGTGTCTGTTTGGTACCAAATGGTTCTGTAATCAATGTACTATTAAAATGTATAATCGATGAATTTTTGGCTCGTCTTAAAATATTAGAAATCGATACTTTTTTACCGCTGACCTCATTCGACGCAACTTTATTTTATGTATAGCAAGTTAAAAAATTTGTACGCTGGTGTCTGTTTGGTACCAAATGGTTCTGTAATCAATGTACTATTAAAATGTATAATCGATGAATTTTTGGCTCGTCTTAAAATATTAGAAATCGATACTTTTTTACCGCTGACCCTATGCGACGCAACCTTATTTTATGTATATCAAGTTAAAAAATTTGTACGCTGGTGTCTGTTTGGTACCAAATGATACTGTAATCAATGTACTATTAAAATGTATAATCGATGAATTTTTGGCTCGTCTTAAAATATTAGAAATCGATACTTTTTTACCGCTGACCCTATGCGACGCAACCTTATTTTATGTATATCAAGTTAAAAAATTTGTACGCTGGTGTTTGTTTGGTACCAAATGATTCTGTAATCAATGTACTATTAAAATGTATAATCGATGAATTTTTGGCTCGTCTTAAAATATTAGAAATCGATACTTTTTTACCGCTGACCTCATTCGACGCAACTTTATTTTATGTATAGCAAGTTAAAAAATTTGTACGCTGGTGTCTGTTTGGTACCAAATGGTTCTGTAATCAATGTACTATTAAAATGTATAATCGATGAATTTTTGGCTCGTCTTAAAATATTAGAAATCGATACTTTTTTACCGCTGATCCTATGCGACGCAACCTTATTTTATGTATATCAAGTTAAAAAATTTGTACGCTGGTGTCTGTTTGGTACCAAATGGTTCTGTAATCAATGTACTATTAAAATGTATAATCGATGAATTTTTGGCTCGTCTTAAAATATTAGAAATCGATACTTTTTTACCGCTGACCCTATGCGACGCAACTTTATTTTATGTATATCAAGTTAAAAAATTTGTACGCTGGTGTCTGCATGCTATCAAAAGATTCTGTAATCAATGTACTATTAAAATGTATAATCGATGAATTTTTGGCTCGTCTTAAAATATTAGAAATCGATACTTTTTTACCGCTGACCCCATTCGACGCAACTTTATTTTATGTATATCAAGTTAAAAAATTTGTACGCTGGTGTCTGCATGGTATCAAAAGATTCTGTAATCAATGTACTATTAAAATGTATAATCGATGAATTTTTGGCTCGTCTTAAAATATTAGAAATCGATACTTTTTTACCGCTGACCCTATGCGACGCAACCTTATTTTATGTATATCAAGTTAAAAAATTTGTACGCTGGTGTCTGTTTGGTACCAAATGGTTCTGTAATCAATGTACTATTAAAATGTATAATCGATGAAATTTTGGCTCGTCTTAAAATATTAGAAATCGATACTTTTTTACCGCTGACCCCATTCGACGCAACTTTATTTTATGTATATCAAGTTAAAAAATTTGTACGTTGGTGTCTGTTTGGTACCAAATGGTTCTGTAATCAATGTACTATTAAAATGTATAATCGATGAAATTTTGGCTCGTCTTAAAATATTAGAAATCCATACTTTTTTACCGCTGACCCTATGCGACGCAACCTTATTTTATGTATATCAAGTTAAAAAATTTGTATGCTGGTGTCTGTTTGGTACCAAATGATTCTGTAATCAATGTACTATTAAAATGTATAATCGATGAATTTTTGGCTCGTCTTAAAATATTAGAAATCGATACTTTTTTACCGCTGACCCCATTTGACGCAACTTTATTTTATGTATAGCAAGTTAAAAAATTTGTACGCTGGTGTCTGTTTGGTACCAAATGGTTCTGTAATCAATGTACTATTAAAATGTATAATCGATGAATTTTTGGCTCGTCTTAAAATATTAGAAATCAATACTTTTTTACCGCTGACTCCATTCGACGCAACTTTATTTTATGTATATCAAGTTAAAAAATTTGTACGCTGGTGTCTGCATGCTATCAAAAGATTCTGTAATCAATGTACTATTAAAATGTATAATCGATGAATTTTTGGCTCGTCTTTAAATATTTGAAATCGATACTTTTTTACCGCTGACCCCATTCGACGCAACTTTATTTTATGTATATCAAGTTAAAAAATTTGTACGCTGGTGTCTGCATGGTATCAAAAGATTCTGTAATCAATGTACTATTAAAATGTATAATCGATGAATTTTTGGCTCGTCTTAAAATATTAGAAATCGATACTTTTTTACCGCTGACCCTATGCGACGCAACCTTATTTTATGTATATCAAGTTAAAAAATTTGTACGCTGGTGTCTGTTTGGTACCAAATGGTTCTGTAATCAATGTACTATTAAAATGTATAATCGATGAAATTTTGGCTCGTCTTAAAATATTAGAAATCCATACTTTTTTACCGCTGACCCTATGCGACGCAACCTTATTTTATGTATATCAAGTTAAAAAATTTGTACGCTGGTGTCTGTTTCGTACCAAATGATTCTGTAATCAATGTACTATTAAAATGTATAATCGATGAATTTTTGGCTCGTCTTAAAATATTAGAAATCGATACTTTTTTACCGCTGACCCCATTCGACGCAACTTTATTTTATGTATAGCAAGTTAAAAAATTTGTACGCTGGTGTCTGTTTGGTACCAAATGATTCTGTAATCAATGTACTATTAAAATGTATAATCGATGAATTTTTGGCTCGTCTTAAAATATTAGAAATCGATACTTTTTTACCGCTGACCCCATTCGACGCAACTTTATTTTATGTATAGCAAGTTAAAAAATTTGTACGCTGGTGTCTGTTTGGTACCAAATGGTTCTGTAATCAATGTACTATTAAAATGTATAATCGATGAAAATTTGGCTCGTCTTAAAATATTAGAAATCCATACTTTTTTACCGCTGACCCTATGCGACGCAACCTTATTTTATGTATATCAAGTTAAATAATTTGTACGCTGGTGTCTGTTTGGTACCAAATGATTGTGTAATCAATGTACTATTAAAATGTATAATCGATGAATTTTTGGCTCGTCTTAAAATATTAGAAATCGATACTTTTTTACCGCTGACTCCATTCGACGCAACTTTATTTTATGTATATCAAGTTAAAAAATTTGTACGCTGGTGTCTGCATGCTATCAAAAGATTCTGTAATCAATGTACTATTAAAATGTATAATCGATGAATTTTTGGCTCGTCTTTAAATATTTGAAATCGATACTTTTTTACCGCTGACCCCATTCGACGCAACTTTATTTTATGTATATCAAGTTAAAAAATTTGTACGCTGGTGTCTGTTTGGTACCAAATGGTTCTGTAATCAATGTACTATTAAAATGTATAATCGATGAATTTTTGGCTCGTCTTAAAATATTAGAAATCGATACTTTTTTACCGCTGACCCTATGCGACGCATCCTTAATTTATGTATAGCAAATGAAAAAGTTTGTATGCTGTTGTCTGCTTGGTACCACAAGATTCTGTAATCAATGTACTATTAAAATGTATAATCGATGAATTTTTGGCTCGTCTTAAAATATTAGAAATCGATACTATTTTACCGCTGACCCCATTCGACGCAACTTTATTTTATGTATATCAAGTTAAAAAATTTGTACGCTGGTGTCTGTTTGGTACCAAATGGTTCTGTAATCAATGTACTATTAAAATGTATAATCGATGAAATTTTGGCTCGTCTTAAAATATTAGAAATCCATACTTTTTTACCGCTGACCCTATGCGACGCAACTTTATTTTATGTATATCAAGTTAAAAAATTTGTACGTTGGTGTCTGTTTGGTACCAAATGGTTCTGTAATCAATGTACTATTAAAATGTATAATCGATGAAATTTTGGCTCGTCTTAAAATATTAGAAATCCATACTTTTTTACCGCTGACCCTATGCGACGCAACCTTATTTTATGTATATCAAGTTAAAAAATTTGTACGCTGGTGTCTGTTTGGTACCAAATGATTCTGTAATCAATGTACTATTAAAATGTATAATCGATGAATTTTTGGCTCGTCTTAAAATATTAGAAATCGATACTTTTTTACCGCTGACCCTATGCGACGCAACCTTATTTTATGTATATCAAGTTAAAAAATTTGTACGCTGGTGTCTGTTTGGTACCAAATGATTCTGTAATCAATGTACTATTAAAATGTATAATCGATGAATTTTTGGCTCGTCTTTAAATATTTGTAATCGATACTTTTTTACCGCTGACCCTATGCGACGCAACCTTATTTTATGTATATCAAGTTAAAAAATTTGTACGCTGGTGTCTGTTTGGTACCAAATGATTCTGTAATCAATGTACTATTAAAATGTATAATCGATGAATTTTTGGCTCGTCTTAAAATATTAGAAATCGATACTTTTTTACCGCTGACCCTATGCGACGCAACCTTATTTTATGTATATCAAGTTAAAAAATTTGTACGCTGGTGTCTGTTTGGTACCAAATGATTCTGTAATCAATGTACTATTAAAATGTATAATCGATGAATTTTTGGCTCGTCTTAAAATATTAGAAATCGATACTTTTTTACCGCTGACCCCATTCGACGCAACTTTATTTTATGTATATCAAGTTAAAAAATTTGTACGCTGGTGTCTGCATGGTATCAAAAGATTCTGTAATCAATGTACTATTAAAATGTATAATCGATGAATTTTTGGCTCGTCTTAAAATATTAGAAATCGATACTTTTTTACCGCTGACCCTATGCGACGCAACCTTATTTTATGTATATCAAGTTAAAAAATTTGTACGCTGGTGTCTGTTTGGTACCAAATGGTTCTGTAATCAATGTACTATTAAAATGTATAATCGATGAATTTTTGGCTCGTCTTAAAATATTAGAAATCGATACTATTTTACCGCTGACCCTATGCGACGCAACCTTATTTTATGTATAGCAAATGAAAAAGTTTGTACGCTGTTGTCTGCTTGGTACCAAAAGATTCTGTAATCAATGTACTATTAAAATGTATAATCGATGAATTTTTGGCTCGTCTTAAAATATTAGAAATCGATACTTTATTACCGCTGACCCCATTCGACGCAACTTTATTTTATGTATATCAAGTTAAAAAATTTGTACGCTGGTGTCTGTTTGGTACCAAATGGTTCTGTAATCAATGTACTATTAAAATGTATAATCGATGAATTTTTGGCTCGTCTTAAAATATTAGAAATCGATACTTTTTTACCGCTGACCCTATGCGACGCAACCTTATTTTATGTATATCAAGTTAAAAAATTTGTACGCTGGTGTCTGTTTGGTACCAAATGATTCTGTAATCAATGTACTATTAAAATGTATAATCGATGAATTTTTGGCTCGTCTTAAAATATTAGAAATCGATACTTTTTTACCGCTGACCCCATTCGACGCAACTTTATTTTATGTATATCAAGTTAAAAAATTTGTACGCTGGTGTCTGTTTGGTACCAAATGGTTCTGTAATCAATGTACTATTAAAATGTATAATCGATGAAAATTTGGCTCGTCTTAAAATATTAGAAATCCATACTTTTTTACCGCTGACCCTATGCGACGCAACCTTATTTTATGTATATCAAGTTAAATAATTTGTACGCTGGTGTCTGTTTGGTACCAAATGATTGTGTAATCAATGTACTATTAAAATGTATAATCGATGAATTTTTGGCTCGTCTTAAAATATTAGAAATCGATACTTTTTTACCGCTGACTCCATTCGACGCAACTTTATTTTATGTATATCAAGTTAAAAAATTTGTACGCTGGTGTCTGCATGCTATCAAAAGATTCTGTAATCAATGTACTATTAAAATGTATAATCGATGAATTTTTGGCTCGTCTTTAAATATTTGAAATCGATACTTTTTTACCGCTGACCCCATTCGACGCAACTTTATTTTATGTATATCAAGTTAAAAAATTTGTACGCTGGTGTCTGCATGGTATCAAAAGATTCTGTAATCAATGTACTATTAAAATGTATAATCGATGAATTTTTGGCTCGTCTTAAAATATTAGAAATCGATACTTTTTTACCGCTGACCCTATGCGACGCAACCTTATTTTATGTATATCAAGTTAAAAAATTTGTACGCTGGTGTCTGTTTGGTACCAAATGGTTCTGTAATCAATGTACTATTAAAATGTATAATCGATGAATTTTTGGCTCGTCTTAAAATATTAGAAATCGATACTATTTTACCGCTGACCCTATGCGACGCAACCTTATTTTATGTATAGCAAATGAAAAAGTTTGTACGCTGTTGTCTGCTTGGTACCAAAAGATTCTGTAATCAATGTACTATTAAAATGTATAATCGATGAATTTTTGGCTCGTCTTAAAATATTAGAAATCGATACTTTATTACCGCTGACCCCATTCGACGCAACTTTATTTTATGTATATCAAGTTAAAAAATTTGTACGCTGGTGTCTGTTTGGTACCAAATGGTTCTGTAATCAATGTACTATTAAAATGTATAATCGATGAATTTTTGGCTCGTCTTAAAATATTAGAAATCGATACTTTTTTACCGCTGACCCTATGCGACGCAACCTTATTTTATGTATATCAAGTTAAAAAATTTGTACGCTGGTGTCTGTTTGGTACCAAATGATTCTGTAATCAATGTACTATTAAAATGTATAATCGATGAATTTTTGGCTCGTCTTAAAATATTAGAAATCGATACTTTTTTACCGCTGACCCCATTCGACGCAACTTTATTTTATGTATATCAAGTTAAAAAATTTGTACGCTGGTGTCTGTTTGGTACCAAATGGTTCTGTAATCAATGTACTATTAAAATGTATAATCGATGAAAATTTGGCTCGTCTTAAAATATTAGAAATCCATACTTTTTTACCGCTGACCCTATGCGACGCAACCTTATTTTATGTATATCAAGTTAAATAATTTGTACGCTGGTGTCTGTTTGGTACCAAATGATTGTGTAATCAATGTACTATTAAAATGTATAATCGATGAATTTTTGGCTCGTCTTAAAATATTAGAAATCGATACTTTTTTACCGCTGACTCCATTCGACGCAACTTTATTTTATGTATATCAAGTTAAAAAATTTGTACGCTGGTGTCTGCATGCTATCAAAAGATTCTGTAATCAATGTACTATTAAAATGTATAATCGATGAATTTTTGGCTCGTCTTTAAATATTTGAAATCGATACTTTTTTACCGCTGACCCCATTCGACGCAACTTTATTTTATGTATATCAAGTTAAAAAATTTGTACGCTGGTGTCTGCATGGTATCAAAAGATTCTGTAATCAATGTACTATTAAAATGTATAATCGATGAATTTTTGGCTCGTCTTAAAATATTAGAAATCGATACTTTTTTACCGCTGACCCTATGCGACGCAACCTTATTTTATGTATATCAAGTTAAAAAATTTGTACGCTGGTGTCTGTTTGGTACCAAATGGTTCTGTAATCAATGTACTATTAAAATGTATAATCGATGAATTTTTGGCTCGTCTTAAAATATTAGAAATCGATACTATTTTACCGCTGATCCTATGCGACGCAACCTTATTTTATGTATAGCAAATGAAAAAGTTTGTACGCTGTTGTCTGCTTGGTACCAAAAGATTCTGTAATCAATGTACTATTAAAATGTATAATCGATGAATTTTTGGCTCGTCTTAAAATATTAGAAATCGATACTTTATTACCGCTGACCCCATTCGACGCAACTTTATTTTATGTATATCAAGTTAAAAAATTTGTACGCTGGTGTCTGTTTGGTACCAAATGGTTCTGTAATCAATGTACTATTAAAATGTATAATCGATGAATTTTTGGCTCGTCTTAAAATATTAGAAATCGATACTTTTTTACCGCTGACCCTATGCGACACAACCTTATTTTATGTATATCAAGTTAAAAAATTTGTACGCTGGTGTCTGTTTGGTACCAAATGATTCTGTAATCAATGTACTATTAAAATGTATAATCGATGAATTTTTGGCTCGTCTTAAAATATTAGAAATCGATACTTTTTTACCGCTGACCCCATTCGACGCAACTTTATTTTATGTATATCAAGTTAAAAAATTTGTACGCTGGTGTCTGTTTGGTACCAAATGGTTCTGTAATCAATGTACTATTAAAATGTATAATCGATGAAAATTTGGCTCGTCTTAAAATATTAGAAATCCATACTTTTTTACCGCTGACCCTATGCGACGCAACCTTATTTTATGTATATCAAGTTAAATAATTTGTACGCTGGTGTCTGTTTGGTACCAAATGATTGTGTAATCAATGTACTATTAAAATGTATAATCGATGAATTTTTGGCTCGTCTTAAAATATTAGAAATCGATACTTTTTTACCGCTGACTCCATTCGACGCAACTTTATTTTATGTATATCAAGTTAAAAAATTTGTACGCTGGTGTCTGCATGCTATCAAAAGATTCTGTAATCAATGTACTATTAAAATGTATAATCGATGAATTTTTGGCTCGTCTTTAAATATTTGAAATCGATACTTTTTTACCGCTGACCCCATTCGACGCAACTTTATTTTATGTATATCAAGTTAAAAAATTTGTACGCTGGTGTCTGCATGGTATCAAAAGATTCTGTAATCAATGTACTATTAAAATGTATAATCGATGAATTTTTGGCTCGTCTTAAAATATTAGAAATCGATACTTTTTTACCGCTGACCCTATGCGACGCAACCTTATTTTATGTATATCAAGTTAAAAAATTTGTACGCTGGTGTCTGTTTGGTACCAAATGGTTCTGTAATCAATGTACTATTAAAATGTATAATCGATGAATTTTTGGCTCGTCTTAAAATATTAGAAATCGATACTATTTTACCGCTGATCCTATGCGACGCAACCTTATTTTATGTATAGCAAATGAAAAAGTTTGTACGCTGTTGTCTGCTTGGTACCAAAAGATTCTGTAATCAATGTACTATTAAAATGTATAATCGATGAATTTTTGGCTCGTCTTAAAATATTAGAAATCGATACTTTATTACCGCTGACCCCATTCGACGCAACTTTATTTTATGTATATCAAGTTAAAAAATTTGTACGCTGGTGTCTGCATGCTATCAAAAGATTCTGTAATCAATGTACTATTAAAATGTATAATCGATGAATTTTTGGCTCGTCTTTAAATATTTGAAATCGATACTTTTTTACCGCTGACCCCATTCGACGCAACTTTATTTTATGTATATCAAGTTAAAAAATTTGTACGCTGGTGTCTGCATGGTATCAAAAGATTCTGTAATCAATGTACTATTAAAATGTATAATCGATGAATTTTTGGCTCGTCTTAAAATATTAGAAATCGATACTTTTTTACCGCTGACCCTATGCGACGCAACCTTATTTTATGTATATCAAGTTAAAAAATTTGTACGCTGGTGTCTGTTTGGTACCAAATGGTTCTGTAATCAATGTACTATTAAAATGTATAATCGATGAATTTTTGGCTCGTCTTAAAATATTAGAAATCGATACTATTTTACCGCTGACCCTATGCGACGCAACCTTATTTTATGTATAGCAAATGAAAAAGTTTGTACGCTGTTGTCTGCTTGGTACCAAAAGATTCTGTAATCAATGTACTATTAAAATGTATAATCGATGAATTTTTGGCTCGTCTTAAAATATTAGAAATCGATACTTTATTACCGCTGACCCCATTCGACGCAACTTTATTTTATGTATATCAAGTTAAAAAATTTGTACGCTGGTGTCTGTTTGGTACCAAATGGTTCTGTAATCAATGTACTATTAAAATGTATAATCGATGAATTTTTGGCTCGTCTTAAAATATTAGAAATCGATACTTTTTTACCGCTGACCCTATGCGACGCAACCTTATTTTATGTATATCAAGTTAAAAAATTTGTACGCTGGTGTCTGTTTGGTACCAAATGATTCTGTAATCAATGTACTATTAAAATGTATAATCGATGAATTTTTGGCTCGTCTTAAAATATTAGAAATCGATACTTTTTTACCGCTGACCCCATTCGACGCAACTTTATTTTATGTATATCAAGTTAAAAAATTTGTACGCTGGTGTCTGTTAGGTACCAAATGGTTCTGTAATCAATGTACTATTAAAATGTATAATCGATGAAAATTTGGCTCGTCTTAAAATATTAGAAATCCATACTTTTTTACCGCTGACCCTATGCGACGCAACCTTATTTTATGTATATCAAGTTAAATAATTTGTACGCTGGTGTCTGTTTGGTACCAAATGATTGTGTAATCAATGTACTATTAAAATGTATAATCGATGAATTTTTGGCTCGTCTTAAAATATTAGAAATCGATACTTTTTTACCGCTGACTCCATTCGACGCAACTTTATTTTATGTATATCAAGTTAAAAAATTTGTACGCTGGTGTCTGCATGCTATCAAAAGATTCTGTAATCAATGTACTATTAAAATGTATAATCGATGAATTTTTGGCTCGTCTTTAAATATTTGAAATCGATACTTTTTTACCGCTGACCCCATTCGACGCAACTTTATTTTATGTATATCAAGTTAAAAAATTTGTACGCTGGTGTCTGCATGGTATCAAAAGATTCTGTAATCAATGTACTATTAAAATGTATAATCGATGAATTTTTGGCTCGTCTTAAAATATTAGAAATCGATACTTTTTTACCGCTGACCCTATGCGACGCAACCTTATTTTATGTATATCAAGTTAAAAAATTTGTACGCTGGTGTCTGTTTGGTACCAAATGGTTCTGTAATCAATGTACTATTAAAATGTATAATCGATGAATTTTTGGCTCGTCTTAAAATATTAGAAATCGATACTATTTTACCGCTGACCCTATGCGACGCAACCTTATTTTATGTATAGCAAATGAAAAAGTTTGTACGCTGTTGTCTGCTTGGTACCAAAAGATTCTGTAATCAATGTACTATTAAAATGTATAATCGATGAATTTTTGGCTCGTCTTAAAATATTAGAAATCGATACTTTATTACCGCTGACCCCATTCGACGCAACTTTATTTTATGTATATCAAGTTAAAAAATTTGTACGCTGGTGTCTGTTTGGTACCAAATGGTTCTGTAATCAATGTACTATTAAAATGTATAATCGATGAATTTTTGGCTCGTCTTAAAATATTAGAAATCGATACTTTTTTACCGCTGACCCTATGCGACGCAACCTTATTTTATGTATATCAAGTTAAAAAATTTGTACGCTGGTGTCTGTTTGGTACCAAATGATTCTGTAATCAATGTACTATTAAAATGTATAATCGATGAATTTTTGGCTCGTCTTAAAATATTAGAAATCGATACTTTTTTACCGCTGACCCCATTCGACGCAACTTTATTTTATGTATATCAAGTTAAAAAATTTGTACGCTGGTGTCTGTTTGGTACCAAATGGTTCTGTAATCAATGTACTATTAAAATGTATAATCGATGAAAATTTGGCTCGTCTTAAAATATTAGAAATCCATACTTTTTTACCGCTGACCCTATGCGACGCAACCTTATTTTATGTATATCAAGTTAAATAATTTGTACGCTGGTGTCTGTTTGGTACCAAATGATTGTGTAATCAATGTACTATTAAAATGTATAATCGATGAATTTTTGGCTCGTCTTAAAATATTAGAAATCGATACTTTTTTACCGCTGACTCCATTCGACGCAACTTTATTTTATGTATATCAAGTTAAAAAATTTGTACGCTGGTGTCTGCATGCTATCAAAAGATTCTGTAATCAATGTACTATTAAAATGTATAATCGATGAATTTTTGGCTCGTCTTTAAATATTTGAAATCGATACTTTTTTACCGCTGACCCCATTCGACGCAACTTTATTTTATGTATATCAAGTTAAAAAATTTGTACGCTGGTGTCTGCATGGTATCAAAAGATTCTGTAATCAATGTACTATTAAAATGTATAATCGATGAATTTTTGGCTCGTCTTAAAATATTAGAAATCGATACTTTTTTACCGCTGACCCTATGCGACGCAACCTTATTTTATGTATATCAAGTTAAAAAATTTGTACGCTGGTGTCTGTTTGGTACCAAATGGTTCTGTAATCAATGTACTATTAAAATGTATAATCGATGAATTTTTGGCTCGTCTTAAAATATTAGAAATCGATACTATTTTACCGCTGACCCTATGCGACGCAACCTTATTTTATGTATAGCAAATGAAAAAATTTGTACGCTGGTGTCTGTTTGGTACCAAATGGTTCTGTAATCAATGTACTATTAAAATGTATAATCGATGAAATTTTGGCTCGTCTTAAAATATTAGAAATCCATACTTTTTTACCGCTGACCCTATGCGACGCAACCTTATTTTATGTATATCAAGTTAAAAAATTTGTACGCTGGTGTCTGGTACCAAATGATTCTGTAATCAATGTACTATTAAAATGTATAATCGATGAATTTTTGGCTCGTCTTAAAATATTAGAAATCGATACTTTTTTACCGCTGACCCCATTCGACGCAACTTTATTTTATGTATATCAAGTTAAAAAATTTGTACGTTGGTGTCTGTTTGGTACCAAATGGTTCTGTAATCAATGTACTATTAAAATGTATAATCGATGAAATTTTGGCTCGTCTTAAAATATTAGAAATCCATACTTTTTTACCGCTGACCCTATGCGACGCAACCTTATTTTATGTATATCAAGTTAAAAAATTTGTACGCTGGTGTCTGTTTGGTACCAAATGATTCTGTAATCAATGTACTATTAAAATGTATAATCGATGAATTTTTGGCTCGTCTTAAAATATTAGAAATCGATACTTTTTTACCGCTGACCCCATTCGACGCAACTTTATTTTATGTATAGCAAGTTAAAAAATTTGTACGCTGGTGTCTGTTTGGTACCAAATGGTTCTGTAATCAATGTACTATTAAAATGTATAATCGATGAATTTTTGGCTCGTCTTAAAATATTAGAAATCGATACTTTATTACCGCTGACCCCATTCGACGCAACTTTATTTTATGTATATCAAGTTAAAAAATTTGTACGCTGGTGTCTGTTTGGTACCAAATGGTTCTGTAATCAATGTACTATTAAAATGTATAATCGATGAAATTTTGGCTCGTCTTAAAATATTAGAAATCCATACTTTTTTACCGCTGACCCTATGCGACGCAACCTTATTTTATGTATATCAAGTTAAAAAATTTGTACGCTGGTGTCTGTTTGGTACCAAATGATTCTGTAATCAATGTACTATTAAAATGTATAATCGATGAATTTTTGGCTCGTCTTAAAATATTAGAAATCGATACTTTTTTACCGCTGACCCCATTCGACGCAACTTTATTTTATGTATATCAAGTTAAAAAATTTGTACGTTGGTGTCTGTTTGGTACCAAATGGTTCTGTAATCAATGTACTATTAAAATGTATAATCGATGAAATTTTGGCTCGTCTTAAAATATTAGAAATCCATACTTTTTTACCGCTGACCCTATGCGACGCAACCTTATTTTATGTATATCAAGTTAAAAAATTTGTACGCTGGTGTCTGTTTGGTACCAAATGATTCTGTAATCAATGTACTATTAAAATGTATAATCGATGAATTTTTGGCTCGTCTTAAAATATTAGAAATCGATACTTTTTTACCGCTGACCCCATTCGACGCAACTTTATTTTATGTATAGCAAGTTAAAAAATTTGTACGCTGGTGTCTGTTTGGTACCAAATGATTCTGTAATCAATGTACTATTAAAATGTATAATCGATGAATTTTTGGCTCGTCTTAAAATATTAGAAATCGATACTTTTTTACCGCTGACCCTATGCGACGCAACCTTATTTTATGTATATCAAGTTAAAAAATTTGTACGCTGGTGTCTGTTTGGTACCAAATGATTCTGTAATCAATGTACTATTAAAATGTATAATCGATGAATTTTTGGCTCGTCTTAAAATATTAGAAATCGATACTTTTTTACCGCTGACCCTATGCGACGCAACCTTATTTTATGTATATCAAGTTAAAAAATTTGTACGCTGGTGTCTGTTTGGTACCAAATGATTCTGTAATCAATGTACTATTAAAATGTATAATCGATGAATTTTTGGCTCGTCTTAAAATATTAGAAATCGATACTTTTTTACCGCTGACCCCATTCGACGCAACTTTATTTTATGTATATCAAGTTAAAAAATTTGTACGCTGGTGTCTGTTTGGTACCAAATGGTTCTGTAATCAATGTACTATTAAAATGTATAATCGATGAAAATTTGGCTCGTCTTAAAATATTAGAAATCGATACTTTTTTACCGCTGACCCTATGCGACGCAACCTTATTTTATGTATATCAAGTTAAAAAATTTGTACGCTGGTGTCTGTTTGGTACCAAATGATTCTGTAATCAATGTACTATTAAAATGTATAATCGATGAATTTTTGGCTCGTCTTAAAATATTAGAAATCGATACTTTTTTACCGCTGACCCCATTCGACGCAACTTTATTTTATGTATATCAAGTTAAAAAATTTGTACGCTGGTGTCTGTTTGGTACCAAATGGTTCTGTAATCAATGTACTATTAAAATGTATAATCGATGAAAATTTGGCTCGTCTTAAAATATTAGAAATCCATACTTTTTTACCGCTGACCCTATGCGACGCAACCTTATTTTATGTATATCAAGTTAAATAATTTGTACGCTGGTGTCTGTTTGGTACCAAATGATTGTGTAATCAATGTACTATTAAAATGTATAATCGATGAATTTTTGGCTCGTCTTAAAATATTAGAAATCGATACTTTTTTACCGCTGACTCCATTCGACGCAACTTTATTTTATGTATATCAAGTTAAAAAATTTGTACGCTGGTGTCTGCATGCTATCAAAAGATTCTGTAATCAATGTACTATTAAAATGTATAATCGATGAATTTTTGGCTCGTCTTTAAATATTTGAAATCGATACTTTTTTACCGCTGACCCCATTCGACGCAACTTTATTTTATGTATATCAAGTTAAAAAATTTGTACGCTGGTGTCTGCATGGTATCAAAAGATTCTGTAATCAATGTACTATTAAAATGTATAATCGATGAATTTTTGGCTCGTCTTAAAATATTAGAAATCGATACTTTTTTACCGCTGACCCTATGCGACGCAACCTTATTTTATGTATATCAAGTTAAAAAATTTGTACGCTGGAGTCTGTTTGGTACCAAATGGTTCTGTAATCAATGTACTATTAAAATGTATAATCGATGAATTTTTGGCTCGTCTTAAAATATTAGAAATCGATACTATTTTACCGCTGACCCTATGCGACGCAACCTTATTTTATGTATAGCAAATGAAAAAGTTTGTACGCTGTTGTCTCCTTGGTACCAAAAGATTCTGTAATCAATGTACTATTAAAATGTATAATCGATGAATTTTTGGCTCGTCTTAAAATATTAGAAATCGATACTTTATTACCGCTGACCCCATTCGACGCAACTTTATTTTATGTATATCAAGTTAAAAAATTTGTACGCTGGTGTCTGTTTGGTACCAAATGGTTCTGTAATCAATGTACTATTAAAATGTATAATCGATGAAATTTTGGCTCGTCTTAAAATATTAGAAATCCATACTTTTTTACCGCTGACCCTATGCGACGCAACCTTATTTTATGTATATCAAGTTAAAAAATTTGTACGCTGGTGTCTGTTTGGTACCAAATGATTCTGTAATCAATGTACTATTAAAATGTATAATCGATGAATTTTTGGCTCGTCTTAAAATATTAGAAATCGATACTTTTTTACCGCTGACCCCATTCGACGCAACTTTATTTTATGTATATCAAGTTAAAAAATTTGTACGTTGGTGTCTGTTTGGTACCAAATGGTTCTGTAATCAATGTACTATTAAAATGTATAATCGATGAAATTTTGGCTCGTCTTAAAATATTAGAAATCCATACTTTTTTACCGCTGACCCTATGCGACGCAACCTTATTTTATGTATATCAAGTTAAAAAATTTGTACGCTGGTGTCTGTTTGGTACCAAATGATTCTGTAATCAATGTACTATTAAAATGTATAATCGATGAATTTTTGGCTCGTCTTAAAATATTAGAAATCGATACTTTTTTACCGCTGACCCCATTCGACGCAACTTTATTTTATGTATAGCAAGTTAAAAAATTTGTACGCTGGTGTCTGTTTGGTACCAAATGGTTCTGTAATCAATGTACTATTAAAATGTATAATCGATGAATTTTTGGCTCGTCTTAAAATATTAGAAATCGATACTTTATTACCGCTGACCCCATTCGACGCAACTTTATTTTATGTATATCAAGTTAAAAAATTTGTACGCTGGTGTCTGTTTGGTACCAAATGGTTCTGTAATCAATGTACTATTAAAATGTATAATCGATGAAATTTTGGCTCGTCTTAAAATATTAGAAATCCATACTTTTTTACCGCTGACCCTATGCGACGCAACCTTATTTTATGTATATCAAGTTAAAAAATTTGTACGCTGGTGTCTGTTTGGTACCAAATGATTCTGTAATCAATGTACTATTAAAATGTATAATCGATGAATTTTTGGCTCGTCTTAAAATATTAGAAATCGATACTTTTTTACCGCTGACCCCATTCGACGCAACTTTATTTTATGTATATCAAGTTAAAAAATTTGTACGTTGGTGTCTGTTTGGTACCAAATGGTTCTGTAATCAATGTACTATTAAAATGTATAATCGATGAAATTTTGGCTCGTCTTAAAATATTAGAAATCCATACTTTTTTACCGCTGACCCTATGCGACGCAACCTTATTTTATGTATATCAAGTTAAAAAATTTGTACGCTGGTGTCTGTTTGGTACCAAATGATTCTGTAATCAATGTACTATTAAAATGTATAATCGATGAATTTTTGGCTCGTCTTAAAATATTAGAAATCGATACTTTTTTACCGCTGACCCCATTCGACGCAACTTTATTTTATGTATAGCAAGTTAAAAAATTTGTACGCTGGTGTCTGTTTGGTACCAAATGGTTCTGTAATCAATGTACTATTAAAATGTATAATCGATGAATTTTTGGCTCGTCTTAAAATATTAGAAATCGATACTTTTTTACCGCTGACCCTATGCGACGCAACCTTATTTTATGTATATCAAGTTAAAAAATTTGTACGCTGGTGTCTGTTTGGTACCAAATGATTCTGTAATCAATGTACTATTAAAATGTATAATCGATGAATTTTTGGCTCGTCTTAAAATATTAGAAATCGATACTTTTTTACCGCTGACCCTATGCGACGCAACCTTATTTTATGTATATCAAGTTAAAAAATTTGTACGCTGGTGTCTGTTTGGTACCAAATGATTCTGTAATCAATGTACTATTAAAATGTATAATCGATGAATTTTTGGCTCGTCTTAAAATATTAGAAATCGATACTTTTTTACCGCTGACCCTATGCGACGCAACCTTATTTTATGTATATCAAGTTAAAAAATTTGTACGCTGGTGTCTGTTTGGTACCAAATGATTCTGTAATCAATGTACTATTAAAATGTATAATCGATGAATTTTTGGCTCGTCTTAAAATATTAGAAATCGATACTTTTTTACCGCTGACCCCATTCGACGCAACTTTATTTTATGTATATCAAGTTAAAAAATTTGTACGCTGGTGTCTGTTTGGTACCAAATGGTTCTGTAATCAATGTACTATTAAAATGTATAATCGATGAAAATTTGGCTCGTCTTAAAATATTAGAAATCGATACTTTTTTACCGCTGACCCTATGCGACGCAACCTTATTTTATGTATATCAAGTTAAAAAATTTGTACGCTGGTGTCTGTTTGGTACCAAATGATTCTGTAATCAATGTACTATTAAAATGTATAATCGATGAATTTTTGGCTCGTCTTAAAATATTAGAAATCGATACTTTTTTACCGCTGACCCCATTCGACGCAACTTTATTTTATGTATATCAAGTTAAAAAATTTGTACGCTGGTGTCTGTTTGGTACCAAATGGTTCTGTAATCAATGTACTATTAAAATGTATAATCGATGAAAATTTGGCTCGTCTTAAAATATTAGAAATCCATACTTTTTTACCGCTGACCCTATGCGACGCAACCTTATTTTATGTATATCAAGTTAAATAATTTGTACGCTGGTGTCTGTTTGGTACCAAATGATTGTGTAATCAATGTACTATTAAAATGTATAATCGATGAATTTTTGGCTCGTCTTAAAATATTAGAAATCGATACTTTTTTACCGCTGACTCCATTCGACGCAACTTTATTTTATGTATATCAAGTTAAAAAATTTGTACGCTGGTGTCTGCATGCTATCAAAAGATTCTGTAATCAATGTACTATTAAAATGTATAATCGATGAATTTTTTGCTCGTCTTTAAATATTTGAAATCGATACTTTTTTACCGCTGACCCCATTCGACGCAACTTTATTTTATGTATATCAAGTTAAAAAATTTGTACGCTGGTGTCTGCATGGTATCAAAAGATTCTGTAATCAATGTACTATTAAAATGTATAATCGATGAATTTTTGGCTCGTCTTAAAATATTAGAAATCGATACTTTTTTACCGCTGACCCTATGCGACGCAACCTTATTTTATGTATATCAAGTTAAAAAATTTGTACGCTGGTGTCTGTTTGGTACCAAATGGTTCTGTAATCAATGTACTATTAAAATGTATAATCGATGAATTTTTGGCTCGTCTTAAAATATTAGAAATCGATACTATTTTACCGCTGACCCTATGCGACGCAACCTTATTTTATGTATAGCAAATGAAAAAGTTTGTACGCTGTTGTCTCCTTGGTACCAAAAGATTCTGTAATCAATGTACTATTAAAATGTATAATCGATGAATTTTTGGCTCGTCTTAAAATATTAGAAATCGATACTTTATTACCGCTGACCCCATTCGACGCAACTTTATTTTATGTATATCAAGTTAAAAAATTTGTACGCTGGTGTCTGTTTGGTACCAAATGGTTCTGTAATCAATGTACTATTAAAATGTATAATCGATGAAATTTTGGCTCGTCTTAAAATATTAGAAATCCATACTTTTTTACCGCTGACCCTATGCGACGCAACCTTATTTTATGTATATCAAGTTAAAAAATTTGTACGCTGGTGTCTGTTTGGTACCAAATGATTCTGTAATCAATGTACTATTAAAATGTATAATCGATGAATTTTTGGCTCGTCTTAAAATATTAGAAATCGATACTTTTTTACCGCTGACCCCATTCGACGCAACTTTATTTTATGTATATCAAGTTAAAAAATTTGTACGTTGGTGTCTGTTTGGTACCAAATGGTTCTGTAATCAATGTACTATTAAAATGTATAATCGATGAAATTTTGGCTCGTCTTAAAATATTAGAAATCCATACTTTTTTACCGCTGACCCTATGCGACGCAACCTTATTTTATGTATATCAAGTTAAAAAATTTGTACGCTGGTGTCTGTTTGGTACCAAATGATTCTGTAATCAATGTACTATTAAAATGTATAATCGATGAATTTTTGGCTCGTCTTAAAATATTAGAAATCGATACTTTTTTACCGCTGACCCCATTCGACGCAACTTTATTTTATGTATAGCAAGTTAAAAAATTTGTACGCTGGTGTCTGTTTGGTACCAAATGGTTCTGTAATCAATGTACTATTAAAATGTATAATCGATGAATTTTTGGCTCGTCTTAAAATATTAGAAATCGATACTTTATTACCGCTGACCCCATTCGACGCAACTTTATTTTATGTATATCAAGTTAAAAAATTTGTACGCTGGTGTCTGTTTGGTACCAAATGGTTCTGTAATCAATGTACTATTAAAATGTATAATCGATGAAATTTTGGCTCGTCTTAAAATATTAGAAATCCATACTTTTTTACCGCTGACCCTATGCGACGCAACCTTATTTTATGTATATCAAGTTAAAAAATTTGTACGCTGGTGTCTGTTTGGTACCAAATGATTCTGTAATCAATGTACTATTAAAATGTATAATCGATGAATTTTTGGCTCGTCTTAAAATATTAGAAATCGATACTTTTTTACCGCTGACCCCATTCGACGCAACTTTATTTTATGTATATCAAGTTAAAAAATTTGTACGTTGGTGTCTGTTTGGTACCAAATGGTTCTGTAATCAATGTACTATTAAAATGTATAATCGATGAAATTTTGGCTCGTCTTAAAATATTAGAAATCCATACTTTTTTACCGCTGACCCTATGCGACGCAACCTTATTTTATGTATATCAAGTTAAAAAATTTGTACGCTGGTGTCTGTTTGGTACCAAATGATTCTGTAATCAATGTACTATTAAAATGTATAATCGATGAATTTTTGGCTCGTCTTAAAATATTAGAAATCGATACTTTTTTACCGCTGACCCCATTCGACGCAACTTTATTTTATGTATAGCAAGTTAAAAAATTTGTACGCTGGTGTCTGTTTGGTACCAAATGGTTCTGTAATCAATGTACTATTAAAATGTATAATCGATGAATTTTTGGCTCGTCTTAAAATATTAGAAATCGATACTTTTTTACCGCTGACCCTATGCGACGCAACCTTATTTTATGTATATCAAGTTAAAAAATTTGTACGCTGGTGTCTGTTTGGTACCAAATGATTCTGTAATCAATGTACTATTAAAATGTATAATCGATGAATTTTTGGCTCGTCTTAAAATATTAGAAATCGATACTTTTTTACCGCTGACCCTATGCGACGCAACCTTATTTTATGTATATCAAGTTAAAAAATTTGTACGCTGGTGTCTGTTTGGTACCAAATGATTCTGTAATCAATGTACTATTAAAATGTATAATCGATGAATTTTTGGCTCGTCTTAAAATATTAGAAATCGATACTTTTTTACCGCTGACCCTATGCGACGCAACCTTATTTTATGTATATCAAGTTAAAAAATTTGTACGCTGGTGTCTGTTTGGTACCAAATGGTTCTGTAATCAATGTACTATTAAAATGTATAATCGATGAAAATTTGGCTCGTCTTAAAATATTAGAAATCGATACTTTTTTACCGCTGACCCTATGCGACGCAACCTTATTTTATGTATATCAAGTTAAAAAATTTGTACGCTGGTGTCTGTTTGGTACCAAATGATTCTGTAATCAATGTACTATTAAAATGTATAATCGATGAATTTTTGGCTCGTCTTAAAATATTAGAAATCGATACTTTTTTACCGCTGACCCCATTCGACGCAACTTTATTTTATGTATATCAAGTTAAAAAATTTGTACGCTGGTGTCTGTTTGGTACCAAATGGTTCTGTAATCAATGTACTATTAAAATGTATAATCGATGAAAATTTGGCTCGTCTTAAAATATTAGAAATCCATACTTTTTTACCGCTGACCCTATGCGACGCAACCTTATTTTATGTATATCAAGTTAAATAATTTGTACGCTGGTGTCTGTTTGGTACCAAATGATTGTGTAATCAATGTACTATTAAAATGTATAATCGATGAATTTTTGGCTCGTCTTAAAATATTAGAAATCGATACTTTTTTACCGCTGACTCCATTCGACGCAACTTTATTTTATGTATATCAAGTTAAAAAATTTGTACGCTGGTGTCTGCATGCTATCAAAAGATTCTGTAATCAATGTACTATTAAAATGTATAATCGATGAATTTTTGGCTCGTCTTTAAATATTTGAAATCGATACTTTTTTACCGCTGACCCCATTCGACGCAACTTTATTTTATGTATATCAAGTTAAAAAATTTGTACGCTGGTGTCTGCATGGTATCAAAAGATTCTGTAATCAATGTACTATTAAAATGTATAATCGATGAATTTTTGGCTCGTCTTAAAATATTAGAAATCGATACTTTTTTACCGCTGACCCTATGCGACGCAACCTTATTTTATGTATATCAAGTTAAAAAATTTGTACGCTGGTGTCTGTTTGGTACCAAATGGTTCTGTAATCAATGTACTATTAAAATGTATAATCGATGAATTTTTGGCTCGTCTTAAAATATTAGAAATCGATACTATTTTACCGCTGACCCTATGCGACGCAACCTTATTTTATGTATAGCAAATGAAAAAGTTTGTACGCTGTTGTCTGCTTGGTACCAAAAGATTCTGTAATCAATGTACTATTAAAATGTATAATCGATGAATTTTTGGCTCGTCTTAAAATATTAGAAATCGATACTTTATTACCGCTGACCCCATTCGACGCAACTTTATTTTATGTATATCAAGTTAAAAAATTTGTACGCTGGTGTCTGTTTGGTACCAAATGGTTCTGTAATCAATGTACTATTAAAATGTATAATCGATGAAATTTTGGCTCGTCTTAAAATATTAGAAATCCATACTTTTTTACCGCTGACCCTATGCGACGCAACCTTATTTTATGTATATCAAGTTAAAAAATTTGTACGCTGGTGTCTGTTTGGTACCAAATGATTCTGTAATCAATGTACTATTAAAATGTATAATCGATGAATTTTTGGCTCGTCTTAAAATATTAGAAATCGATACTTTTTTACCGCTGACCCCATTCGACGCAACTTTATTTTATGTATATCAAGTTAAAAAATTTGTACGTTGGTGTCTGTTTGGTACCAAATGGTTCTGTAATCAATGTACTATTAAAATGTATAATCGATGAAATTTTGGCTCGTCTTAAAATATTAGAAATCCATACTTTTTTACCGCTGACCCTATGCGACGCAACCTTATTTTATGTATATCAAGTTAAAAAATTTGTACGCTGGTGTCTGTTTGGTACCAAATGATTCTGTAATCAATGTACTATTAAAATGTATAATCGATGAATTTTTGGCTCGTCTTAAAATATTAGAAATCGATACTTTTTTACCGCTGACCCCATTCGACGCAACTTTATTTTATGTATAGCAAGTTAAAAAATTTGTACGCTGGTGTCTGTTTGGTACCAAATGGTTCTGTAATCAATGTACTATTAAAATGTATAATCGATGAATTTTTGGCTCGTCTTAAAATATTAGAAATCGATACTTTATTACCGCTGACCCCATTCGACGCAACTTTATTTTATGTATATCAAGTTAAAAAATTTGTACGCTGGTGTCTGTTTGGTACCAAATGGTTCTGTAATCAATGTACTATTAAAATGTATAATCGATGAAATTTTGGCTCGTCTTAAAATATTAGAAATCCATACTTTTTTACCGCTGACCCTATGCGACGCAACCTTATTTTATGTATATCAAGTTAAAAAATTTGTACGCTGGTGTCTGTTTGGTACCAAATGATTCTGTAATCAATGTACTATTAAAATGTATAATCGATGAATTTTTGGCTCGTCTTAAAATATTAGAAATCGATACTTTTTTACCGCTGACCCCATTCGACGCAACTTTATTTTATGTATATCAAGTTAAAAAATTTGTACGTTGGTGTCTGTTTGGTACCAAATGGTTCTGTAATCAATGTACTATTAAAATGTATAATCGATGAAATTTTGGCTCGTCTTAAAATATTAGAAATCCATACTTTTTTACCGCTGACCCTATGCGACGCAACCTTATTTTATGTATATCAAGTTAAAAAATTTGTACGCTGGTGTCTGTTTGGTACCAAATGATTCTGTAATCAATGTACTATTAAAATGTATAATCGATGAATTTTTGGCTCGTCTTAAAATATTAGAAATCGATACTTTTTTACCGCTGACCCCATTCGACGCAACTTTATTTTATGTATAGCAAGTTAAAAAATTTGTACGCTGGTGTCTGTTTGGTACCAAATGGTTCTGTAATCAATGTACTATTAAAATGTATAATCGATGAAATTTTGGCTCGTCTTAAAATATTGGAAATCCATACTTTTTTACCGCTGACCCTATGCGACGCAACCTTATTTTATGTATATCAAGTTAAAAAATTTGTACGCTGGTGTCTGTTTGGTACCAAATGATTCTGTAATCAATGTACTATTAAAATGTATAATCGATGAATTTTTGGTTCGTCTTTAAATATTTGTAATCGATACTTTTTTACCGCTGACCCCATTCGACGCAACTTTATTTTATGTATATCAAGTTAAAAAATTTGTACGCTGGTGTCTGCATGGTATCAAAAGATTCTGTAATCAATGTACTATTAAAATGTATAATCGATGAATTTTTGGCTCGTCTTAAAATATTAGAAATCGATACTTTTTTACCGCTGACCCTATGCGACGCAACCTTATTTTATGTATATCAAGTTAAAAAATTTGTACGCTGGTGTCTGTTTGGTACCAAATGATTCTGTAATCAATGTACTATTAAAATGTATAATCGATGAATTTTTGGCTCGTCTTAAAATATTAGAAATCGATACTTTTTTACCGCTGACCCCATTCGACGCAACTTTATTTTATGTATATCAAGTTAAAAAATTTGTACGCTGGTGTCTGTTTGGTACCAAATGGTTCTGTAATCAATGTACTATTAAAATGTATAATCGATGAAATTTTGGCTCGTCTTAAAATATTAGAAATCCATACTTTTTTACCGCTGACCCTATGCGACGCAACCTTATTTTATGTATATCAAGTTAAAAAATTTGTACGCTGGTGTCTGTTTGGTACCAAATGATTCTGTAATCAATGTACTATTAAAATGTATAATCGATGAATTTTTGGCTCGTCTTAAAATATTAGAAATCGATACTTTTTTACCGCTGACCCTATGCGACGCAACCTTATTTTATGTATATCAAGTTAAAAAATTTGTACGCTGGTGTCTGGTACCAAATGATTCTGTAATCAATGTACTATTAAAATGTATAATCGATGAATTTTTGGCTCGTCTTTAAATATTTGTAATCGATACTTTTTTACCGCTGACCCTATGCGACGCAACCTTATTTTATGTATATCAAGTTAAAAAATTTGTACGCTGGTGTCTGTTTGGTACCAAATGATTCTGTAATCAATGTACTATTAAAATGTATAATCGATGAATTTTTGGCTCGTCTTTAAATATTTGTAATCGATACTTTTTTACCGCTGACCCTATGCGACGCAACCTTATTTTATGTATATCAAGTTAAAAAATTTGTACGCTGGTGTCTGTTTGGTACCAAATGATTCTGTAATCAATGTACTATTAAAATGTATAATCGATGAATTTTTGGCTCGTCTTAAAATATTAGAAATCGATACTTTTTTACCGCTGACCCTATGCGACGCAACCTTATTTTATGTATATCAAGTTAAAAAATTTGTACGCTGGTGTCTGTTTGGTACCAAATGATTCTGTAATCAATGTACTATTAAAATGTATAATCGATGAATTTTTGGCTCGTCTTAAAATATTAGAAATCGATACTTTTTTACCGCTGACCCCATTCGACGCAACTTTATTTTATGTATATCAAGTTAAAAAATTTGTACGCTGGTGTCTGTTTGGTACCAAATGGTTCTGTAATCAATGTACTATTAAAATGTATAATCGATGAAAATTTGGCTCGTCTTAAAATATTAGAAATCCATACTTTTTTACCGCTGACCCTATGCGACGCAACCTTATTTTATGTATATCAAGTTAAATAATTTGTACGCTGGTGTCTGTTTGGTACCAAATGATTGTGTAATCAATGTACTATTAAAATGTATAATCGATGAATTTTTGGCTCGTCTTAAAATATTAGAAATCCATACTTTTTTACCGCTGACTCCATTCGACGCAACTTTATTTTATGTATATCAAGTTAAAAAATTTGTACGCTGGTGTCTGCATGCTATCAAAAGATTCTGTAATCAATGTATTATTAAAATGTATAATCGATGAATTTTTGGCTCGTCTTTAAATATTTGAAATCGATACTTTTTTACCGCTGACTCCATTCGACGCAACATTATTTTATGTATATCAAGTTAAAAAATTTGTACGCTGGTGTCTGCATGGTATCAAAAGATTCTGTAATCAATGTACTATTAAAATGTATAATCGATGAATTTTTGGCTCGTCTTAAAATATTAGAAATCGATACTATTTTACCGCTGACCCTATGCGACGCAACCTTATTTTATGTATATCAAGTTAAAAAATTTGTACGCTGGTGTCTGTTTGGTACCAAATGATTCTGTAATCAATGTACTATTAAAATGTATAATCGATGAAATTTTGGCTCGTCTTAAAATATTAGAAATCCATACTTTTTTACCGCTGACCCTATGCGACGCAACCTTATTTTATGTATATCAAGTTAAAAAATTTGTACGCTGGTGTCTGTTTGGTACCAAATGATTCTGTAATCAATGTACTATTAAAATGTATAATCGATGAATTTTTGGCTCGTCTTAAAATATTAGAAATCGATACTTTTTTACCGCTGACCCCATTTGACGCAACTTTATTTTATGTATAGCAAGTTAAAAAATTTGTACGCTGGTGTCTGTTTGATACCAAATGGTTCTGTAATCAATGTACTATTAAAATGTATAATCGATGAATTTTTGGCTCGTCTTAAAATATTAGATATCGATACTTTTTTACCGCTGACCCTATGCGACGCAACCTTATTTTATGTAGTATATCAAGTTAAAAAATTTGTACGCTGGTGTCTGTTTGGTACCAAATGATTCTGTAATCAATGTACTATTAAAATGTATAATCGATGAATTTTTGGCTCGTCTTAAAATATTAGAAATCGATACTTTTTTACCGCTGACCCCATTCGACGCAACTTTATTTTATGTATATCAAGTTAAAAAATTTGTACACTGGTGTCTGTTTGGTACCAAATGGTTCTGTAATCAATGTACTATTAAAATGTATAATCGATGAAATTTTGGCTCGTCTTAAAATATTAGAAATCCATACTTTTTTACCGCTGACCCTATGCGACGCAACCTTATTTTATGTATATCAAGTTAAAAAATTTGTACGCTGGTGTCTGTTTGGTACCAAATGATTCTGTAATCAATGTACTATTAAAATGTATAATCGATGAATTTTTGGCTCGTCTTAAAATATTAGAAATCGATACTTTTTTACCGCTGACCCTATGCGACGCAACCTTATTTTATGTATATCAAGTTAAAAAATTTGTACGCTGGTGTCTGGTACCAAATGATTCTGTAATCAATGTACTATTAAAATGTATAATCGATGAATTTTTGGCTCGTCTTAAAATATTAGAAATCGATACTTTTTTACCGCTGACCCTATGCGACGCAACCTTATTTTATGTATATCAAGTTAAAAAATTTGTACGCTGGTGTCTGTTTGGTACCAAATGATTCTGTAATCAATGTACTATTAAAATGTATAATCGATGAATTTTTGGCTCGTCTTAAAATATTAGAAATCGATACTTTTTTACCGCTGACCCTATGCGACGCAACCTTATTTTATGTATATCAAGTTAAAAAATTTGTACGCTGGTGTCTGTTTGGTACCAAATGATTCTGTAATCAATGTACTATTAAAATGTATAATCGATGAATTTTTGGCTCGTCTTAAAATATTAGAAATCGATACTTTTTTACCGCTGACCCCATTCGACGCAACTTTATTTTATGTATATCAAGTTAAAAAATTTGTACGCTGGTGTCTGTTTGGTACCAAATGGTTCTGTAATCAATGTACTATTAAAATGTATAATCGATGAAAATTTGGCTCGTCTTAAAATATTAGAAATCCATACTTTTTTACCGCTGACCCTATGCGACGCAACCTTATTTTATGTATATCAAGTTAAATAATTTGTACGCTGGTGTCTGTTTGGTACCAAATGATTGTGTAATCAATGTACTATTAAAATGTATAATCGATGAATTTTTGGCTCGTCTTAAAATATTAGAAATCGATACTTTTTTACCGCTGACTCCATTCGACGCAACTTTATTTTATGTATATCAAGTTAAAAAATTTGTACGCTGGTGTCTGCATGCTATCAAAAGATTCTGTAATCAATGTACTATTAAAATGTATAATCGATGAATTTTTGGCTCGTCTTTAAATATTTGAAATCGATACTTTTTTACCGCTGACCCCATTCGACGCAACTTTATTTTATGTATATCAAGTTAAAAAATTTGTACGCTGGTGTCTGCATGGTATCAAAAGATTCTGTAATCAATGTACTATTAAAATGTATAATCGATGAATTTTTGGCTCGTCTTAAAATATTAGAAATCGATACTTTTTTACCGCTGACCCTATGCGACGCAACCTTATTTTATGTATATCAAGTTAAAAAATTTGTACGCTGGTGTCTGTTTGGTACCAAATGGTTCTGTAATCAATGTACTATTAAAATGTATAATCGATGAATTTTTGGCTCGTCTTAAAATATTAGAAATCGATACTTTTTTACCGCTGACCCTATGCGACGCATCCTTAATTTATGTATAGCAAATGAAAAAGTTTGTATGCTGTTGTCTGCTTGGTACCAAAAGATTCTGTAATCAATGTACTATTAAAATGTATAATCGATGAATTTTTGGCTCGTCTTAAAATATTAGAAATCGATACTTTTTTACCGCTGACCCTATGCGACGCAACCTTATTTTATGTATATCAAGTTAAAAAATTTGTACGCTGGTGTCTGTTTGGTACCAAATGATTCTGTAATCAATGTACTATTAAAATGTATAATCGATGAATTTTTGGCTCGTCTTAAAATATTAGAAATCGATACTTTATTACCGCTGACCCCATTCGACGCAACTTTATTTTATGTATATCAAGTTAAAAAATTTGTACGCTGGTGTCTGTTTGGTACCAAATGGTTCTGTAATCAATGTACTATTAAAATGTATAATCGATGAAATTTTGGCTCGTCTTAAAATATTAGAAATCCATACTTTTTTACCGCTGACCCTATGCGACGCAACCTTATTTTATGTATATCAAGTTAAAAAATTTGTACGCTGGTGTCTGTTTGGTACCAAATGATTCTGTAATCAATGTACTATTAAAATGTATAATCGATGAATTTTTGGCTCGTCTTAAAATATTAGAAATCGATACTTTTTTACCGCTGACCCCATTTGACGCAACTTTATTTTATGTATAGCAAGTTAAAAAATTTGTACGCTGGTGTCTGTTTGGTACCAAATGGTTCTGTAATCAATGTACTATTAAAATGTATAATCGATGAATTTTTGGCTCGTCTTAAAATATTAGAAATCGATACTTTTTTACCGCTGACCCTATGCGACGCAACCTTATTTTATGTATATCAAGTTAAAAAATTTGTACGCTGGTGTCTGTTTGGTACCAAATGATTCTGTAATCAATGTACTATTAAAATGTATAATCGATGAATTTTTGGCTCGTCTTAAAATATTAGAAATCGATACTTTTTTACCGATGACCCCATTCGACGCAACCTTATTTTATGTATATCAAGTTAAAAAATTTGTACGCTGGTGTCTGTTTGGTACCAAATGGTTCTGTAATCAATGTACTATTAAAATGTATAATCGATGAAATTTTGGCTCGTCTTAAAATATTAGAAATCCATACTTTTTTACCGCTGACCCTATGCGACGCAACCTTATTTTATGTATATCAAGTTAAAAAATTTGTACGCTGGTGTCTGTTTGGTACCAAATGATTCTGTAATCAATGTACTATTAAAATGTATAATCGATGAATTTTTGGCTCGTCTTAAAATATTAGAAATCGATACTTTTTTACCGCTGACCCTATGCGACGCAACCTTATTTTATGTATATCAAGTTAAAAAATTTGTACGCTGGTGTCTGTTTGGTACCAAATGATTCTGTAATCAATGTACTATTAAAATGTATAATCGATGAATTTTTGGCTCATCTTTAAATATTTGTAATCGATACTTTTTTACCGCTGACCCCATTCGACGCAACTTTATTTTATGTATATCAAGTTAAAAAATTTGTACGCTGGTGTCTGCATGGTATCAAAAGATTCTGTAATCAATGTACTATTAAAATGTATAATCGATGAATTTTTGGCTCGTCTTAAAATATTAGAAATCGATACTTTTTTACCGCTGACCCTATGCGACGCAACCTTATTTTATGTATATCAAGTTAAAAAATTTGTACGCTGGTGTCTGTTTGGTACCAAATGATTCTGTAATCAATGTACTATTAAAATGTATAATCGATGAATTTTTGGCTCGTCTTAAAATATTAGAAATCGATACTTTTTTACCGCTGACCCCATTCGACGCAACTTTATTTTATGTATATCAAGTTAAAAAATTTGTACGCTGGTGTCTGTTTGGTACCAAATGGTTCTGTAATCAATGTACTATTAAAATGTATAATCGATGAAAATTTGGCTCGTCTTAAAATATTAGAAATCCATACTTTTTTACCGCTGACCCTATGCGACGCAACCTTATTTTATGTATATCAAGTTAAAAAATTTGTACGCTGGTGTCTGTTTGGTACCAAATGATTCTGTAATCAATGTACTATTAAAATGTATAATCGATGAATTTTTGGCTCGTCTTTAAATATTTGTAATCGATACTTTTTTACCGCTGACCCCATTCGACGCAACTTTATTTTATGTATGGTATCAAAAGATTCTGTAATCAATGTACTATTAAAATGTATAATCGATGAATTTTTGGCTCGTCTTAAAATATTAGAAATCGATACTTTTTTACCGCTGACCCTATGCGACGCAACCTTATTTTATGTATATCAAGTTAAATAATTTGTACGCTGGTGTCTGTTTGGTACCAAATGATTGTGTAATCAATGTACTATTAAAATGTATAATCGATGAATTTTTGGCTCGTCTTAAAATATTAGAAATCGATACTTTTTTACCGCTGACTCCATTCGACGCAACTTTATTTTATGTATATCAAGTTAAAAAATTTGTACGCTGGTGTCTGCATGCTCTCAAAAGATTCTGTAATCAATGTACTATTAAAATGTATAATCGATGAATTTTTGGCTCGTCTTTAAATATTTGAAATCGATACTTTTTTACCGCTGACCCCATTCGACGCATCTTTATTTTATGTATATCAAGTTAAAAAATTTGTACGCTGGTGTCTGCATGGTATCAAAAGATTCTGTAATCAATGTACTATTAAAATGTATAATCGATGAATTTTTGGCTCGTCTTAAAATATTAGAAATCGATACTTTTTTACCGCTGACCCTATGCGACGCAACCTTATTTTATGTATATCAAGTTAAAAAATTTGTACGCTGGTGTCTGCATGGTATCAAAAGATTCTGTAATCAATGTACTATTAAAATGTATAATCGATGAATTTTTGGCTCGTCTTAAAATATTAGAAATCGATACTTTTTTACCGCTGACCCTATTCGACGCAACCTTATTTTATGTATATCAAGTTAAAAAATTTGTACGCTGGTGTCTGTTTGGTACCAAATGGTTCTGTAATCAATGTACTATTAAAATGTATAATCGATGAAATTTTGGCTCGTCTTAAAATATTAGAAATCGATACTTTTTTACCGCTGACCCCATTCGACGCAACTTTATTTTATGTATATCAAGTTAAAAAATTTGTACGCTGGTGTCTGTTTGGTACCAAATGGTTCTGTAATCAATGTACTATTAAAATGTATAATCGATGAAATTTTGGCTCGTCTTAAAATATTAGAAATCCATACTTTTTTACCGCTGACCCTATGCGACGCAACCTTATTTTATGTATATCAAGTTAAAAAATTTGTACGTTGGTGTCTGTTTGGTACCAAATGATTCTGTAATCAATGTACTATTAAAATGTATAATCGATGAATTTTTGGCTCGTCTTAAAATATTAGAAATCGATACTTTTTTACCGCTGACCCCATTCGACGCAACTTTATTTTATGTATAGCAAGTTAAAAAATTTGTACGCTGGTGTCTGTTTGGTACCAAATGGTTCTGTAATCAATGTACTATTAAAATGTATAATCGATGAAATTTTGGCTCGTCTTAAAATATTGGAAATCCATACTTTTTTACCGCTGACCCTATGCGACGCAACCTTATTTTATGTATATCAAGTTAAAAAATTTGTACGCTGGTGTCTGCATGGTATCAAAAGATTCTATAATCAATGTACTATTAAAATGTATAATCGATGAATTTTTGGCTCGTCTTAAAATATTAGAAATCGATACTTTTTTACCGCTGACCCTATGCGACGCAACCTTATTTTATGTATATCAAGTTAAAAAATTTGTACGCTGGTGTCTGTTTGGTACCAAATGATTCTGTAATCAATGTACTATTAAAATGTATAATCGATGAAATTTTGGCTCGTCTTAAAATATTAGAAATCCATACTTTTTTACCGCTGACCCTATGCGACGCAACCTTATTTTATGTATATCAAGTTAAAAAATTTGTACGCTGGTGTCTGTTTGGTATCAAATGATTCTGTAATCAATGTACTATTAAAATGTATAATCGATGAATTTTTGGCTCGTCTTTAAATATTTGTAATCGATACTTTTTTACCGCTGACCCCATACGACGCAACTTTATTTTATGTATATCAAGTTAAAAAATTTGTACGCTGGTGTCTGCATGGTATCAAAAGATTCTGTAATCAATGTACTATTAAAATGTATAATCGATGAATTTTTGTCTCGTCTTAAAATATTAGAAATCGATACTTTTTTACCGCTGACCCTATGCGACGCAACCTTATTTTATGTATATCAAGTTAAATAATTTGTACGCTGGTGTCTGTTTGGTACCAAATGATTGTGTAATCAATGTACTATTAAAATGTATAATCGATGAATTTTTGGCTCGTCTTAAAATATTAGAAATCGATACTTTTTTACCGCTGACTCCATTCGACGCAACTTTATTTTATGTATATCAAGTTAAAAAATTTGTACGCTGGTGTCTGCATGCTATCAAAAGATTCTGTAATCAATGTACTATTAAAATGTATAATCGATGAATTTTTGGCTCGTCTTTAAATATTTGAAATCGATACTTTTTTACCGCTGACCCCATTCGACGCAACTTTATTTTATGTATATCAAGTTAAAAAATTTGTACGCTGGTGTCTGCATGGTATCAAAAGATTCTGTAATCAATGTACTATTAAAATGTATAATCGATGAATTTTTGGCTCGTCTTAAAATATTAGAAATCGATACTTTTTTACCGCTGACTCCATTCGACGCAACTTTATTTTATGTATATCAAGTTAAAAAATTTGTACGCTGGTGTCTGCATGCTATCAAAAGATTCTGTAATCAATGTACTATTAAAATGTATAATCGATGAATTTTTGGCTCGTCTTTAAATATTTGAAATCGATACTTTTTTACCGCTGACCCCATTCGACGCAACTTTATTTTATGTATATCAAGTTAAAAAATTTGTACGCTGGTGTCTGCATGGTATCAAAAGATTCTGTAATCAATGTACTATTAAAATGTATAATCGATGAAATTTTGGCTCATCTTAAAATATTAGAAATCCATACTTTTTTACCGCTGACCCTATGCGACGCAACCTTATTTTATGTATATCAAGTTAAAAAATTTGTACGCTGGTGTCTGCATGGTACCAAATGATTCTGCAATCAATGTACTATTAAAATGTATAATCGATGAATTTTTGGCTCGTCTTTAAATATTTGTAATCGATACTTTTTTACCGCTGACCCTATGCGACGCAACCTTATTTTATGTATATCAAGTTAAAAAATTTGTACGCTGGTGTCTGTTTGGTACCAAATGATTCTGTAATCAATGTACTATTAAAATGTATAATCGATGAATTTTTGGCTCGTCTTAAAATATTAGAAATCGATACTTTTTTACCGCTGACCCTATGCGACGCAACCTTATTTTATGTATATCAAGTTAAAAAATTTGTACGCAGGTGTCTGTTTGGTACCAAATGGTTCTGTAATCAATGTACTATTAAAATGTATAATCGATGCATTTTTGGCTCGTCTTGAAATATTAGAAATCGATACTTTTTTACCGCTGACCCCATTCGACGCAACCTTATTTTATGTATATCAAGTTAAAAAATTTGTACGCTGGTGTCTGCATGGTATCAAAAGATTCTGTAATCAATGTACTATTAAAATGTATAATCGATGAATTTTTGGCTCGTCTTAAAATATTAGAAATCGATACTTTTTTACCGCTGACTCCATTCGACGCAACTTTATTTTATGTATATCAAGTTAAAAAATTTGTACGCTGGTGTCTGCATGCTATCAAAAGATTCTGTAATCAATGTACTATTAAAATGTATAATCGATGAATTTTTGGCTCGTCTTTAAATATTTGAAATCGATACTTTTTTACCGCTGACCCCATTCGACGCAACTTTATTTTATGTATATCAAGTTAAAAAATTTGTACGCTGGTGTCTGCATGGTATCAAAAGATTCTGTAATCAATGTACTATTAAAATGTATAATCGATGAATTTTTGGCTCGTCTTAAAATATTAGAAATCGATACTTTTTTACCGCTGACCCTATGCGACGCAACCTTATTTTATGTATATCAAGTTAAAAAATTTGTACGTTGGTGTCTGTTTGGTACCAAATGATTCTGTAATCAATGTACTATTAAAATGTATAATCGATGAATTTTTGGCTCGTCTTAAAATATTAGAAATCGATACTTTTTTACCGCTGACCCCATTCGACGCAACTTTATTTTATGTATAGCAAGTTAAAAAATTTGTACGCTGGTGTCTGTTTGGTACCAAATGGTTCTGTAATCAATGTACTATTAAAATGTATAATCGATGAAATTTTGGCTCGTCTTAAAATATTGGAAATCCATACTTTTTTACCGCTGACCCTATGCGACGCAACCTTATTTTATGTATATCAAGTTAAAAAATTTGTACGCTGATGTCTGTTTGGTACCAAATGATTCTGTAATCAATGTACTATTAAAATGTATAATCGATGAATTTTTGGCTCGTCTTTAAATATTTGTAATCGATACTTTTTTACCGCTGACCCCATTCGACGCAACTTTATTTTATGTATATCAAGTTAAAAAATTTGTACGCTGGTGTCTGCATGGTATCAAAAGATTCTATAATCAATGTACTATTAAAATGTATAATCGATGAATTTTTGGCTCGTCTTAAAATATTAGAAATCGATACTTTTTTACCGCTGACCCTATGCGACGCAACCTTATTTTATGTATATCAAGTTAAAAAATTTGTACGCTGGTGTCTGTTTGGTACCAAATGATTCTGTAATCAATGTACTATTAAAATGTATAATCGATGAAATTTTGGCTCGTCTTAAAATATTAGAAATCCATACTTTTTTACCGCTGACCCTATGCGACGCAACCTTATTTTATGTATATCAAGTTAAAAAATTTGTACGCTGGTGTCTGTTTGGTATCAAATGATTCTGTAATCAATGTACTATTAAAATGTATAATCGATGAATTTTTGGCTCGTCTTTAAATATTTGTAATCGATACTTTTTTACCGCTGACCCCATACGACGCAACTTTATTTTATGTATATCAAGTTAAAAAATTTGTACGCTGGTGTCTGCATGGTATCAAAAGATTCTGTAATCAATGTACTATTAAAATGTATAATCGATGAATTTTTGTCTCGTCTTAAAATATTAGAAATCGATACTTTTTTACCGCTGACCCTATGCGACGCAACCTTATTTTATGTATATCAAGTTAAATAATTTGTACGCTGGTGTCTGTTTGGTACCAAATGATTGTGTAATCAATGTACTATTAAAATGTATAATCGATGAATTTTTGGCTCGTCTTAAAATATTAGAAATCGATACTTTTTTACCGCTGACTCCATTCGACGCAACTTTATTTTATGTATATCAAGTTAAAAAATTTGTACGCTGGTGTCTGCATGCTATCAAAAGATTCTGTAATCAATGTACTATTAAAATGTATAATCGATGAATTTTTGGCTCGTCTTTAAATATTTGAAATCGATACTTTTTTACCGCTGACCCCATTCGACGCAACTTTATTTTATGTATATCAAGTTAAAAAATTTGTACGCTGGTGTCTGCATGGTATCAAAAGATTCTGTAATCAATGTACTATTAAAATGTATAATCGATGAATTTTTGGCTCGTCTTAAAATATTAGAAATCGATACTTTTTTACCGCTGACTCCATTCGACGCAACTTTATTTTATGTATATCAAGTTAAAAAATTTGTACGCTGGTGTCTGCATGCTATCAAAAGATTCTGTAATCAATGTACTATTAAAATGTATAATCGATGAATTTTTGGCTCGTCTTTAAATATTTGAAATCGATACTTTTTTACCGCTGACCCCATTCGACGCAACTTTATTTTATGTATATCAAGTTAAAAAATTTGTACGCTGGTGTCTGCATGGTATCAAAAGATTCTGTAATCAATGTACTATTAAAATGTATAATCGATGAAATTTTGGCTCATCTTAAAATATTAGAAATCCATACTTTTTTACCGCTGACCCTATGCGACGCAACCTTATTTTATGTATATCAAGTTAAAAAATTTGTACGCTGGTGTCTGCATGGTACCAAATGATTCTGCAATCAATGTACTATTAAAATGTATAATCGATGAATTTTTGGCTCGTCTTTAAATATTTGTAATCGATACTTTTTTACCGCTGACCCTATGCGACGCAACCTTATTTTATGTATATCAAGTTAAAAAATTTGTACGCTGGTGTCTGTTTGGTACCAAATGATTCTGTAATCAATGTACTATTAAAATGTATAATCGATGAATTTTTGGCTCGTCTTAAAATATTAGAAATCGATACTTTTTTACCGCTGACCCTATGCGACGCAACCTTATTTTATGTATATCAAGTTAAAAAATTTGTACGCAGGTGTCTGTTTGGTACCAAATGGTTCTGTAATCAATGTACTATTAAAATGTATAATCGATGCATTTTTGGCTCGTCTTGAAATATTAGAAATCGATACTTTTTTACCGCTGACCCCATTCGACGCAACCTTATTTTATGTATATCAAGTTAAAAAATTTGTACGCTGGTGTCTGCATGGTATCAAAAGATTCTGTAATCAATGTACTATTAAAATGTATAATCGATGAATTTTTGGCTCGTCTTAAAATATTAGAAATCGATACTTTTTTACCGCTGACTCCATTCGACGCAACTTTATTTTATGTATATCAAGTTAAAAAATTTGTACGCTGGTGTCTGCATGCTATCAAAAGATTCTGTAATCAATGTACTATTAAAATGTATAATCGATGAATTTTTGGCTCGTCTTTAAATATTTGAAATCGATACTTTTTTACCGCTGACCCCATTCGACGCAACTTTATTTTATGTATATCAAGTTAAAAAATTTGTACGCTGGTGTCTGCATGGTATCAAAAGATTCTGTAATCAATGTACTATTAAAATGTATAATCGATGAATTTTTGGCTCGTCTTAAAATATTAGAAATCGATACTTTTTTACCGCTGACCCTATGCGACGCAACTTTATTTTATGTATATCAAGTTAAAAAATTTGTACGCTGGTGTCTGCATGGTACCAAATGGTTCTGTAATCAATGTACTATTAAAATGTATAATCGATGAATTTTTGGCTCGTCTTAAAATATTAGAAATCGATACTTTTTTACCGCTGACCCCATTCGACGCAACTTTATTTTATGTATATCAAGTTAAAAAATTTGTACGCTGGTGTCTGTTTGGTACCAAATGGTTCTGTAATCAATGTACTAATAAAATGTATAATCGATGAATTTTTGGCTCGTCTTAAAATATTAGAAATCGATACTTTTTTACCGCTGACCCTATGCGACGCATCCTTAATTTATGTATAGCAAATGAAAAAGTTTGTATGCTGTTGTCTGCATGGTACCAAAAGATTCTGTAATCAATGTACTATTAAAATGTATAATGGATGAATTTTTGGCTCGTCTTTAAATATTTGAAATCGATACTTTTTTACCGCTGACCCCATTCGACGCAACTTTATTTTATGTATATCAAGTTAAAAAATTTGTACGCTGGTGTCTGTTTGGTACCAAATGATTCTGTAATCAATGTACTATTAAAATGTATAATCGATGAATTTTTGGCTCGTCTTAAAATATTAGAAATCGATACTTTTTTACCGCTGACCCTATGCGACGCAACCTTATTTTATGTATATCAAGTTAAAAAATTTGTACGCAGGTGTCTGTTTGGTACCAAATGGTTCTGTAATCAATGTACTATTAAAATGTATAATCGATGCATTTTTGGCTCGTCTTGAAATATTAGAAATCGATACTTTTTTACCGCTGACCCCATTCGACGCAACCTTATTTTATGTATATCAAGTTAAAAAATTTGTACGCTGGTGTCTGCATGGTATCAAAAGATTCTGTAATCAATGTACTATTAAAATGTATAATCGATGAATTTTTGGCTCGTCTTAAAATATTAGAAATCGATACTTTTTTACCGCTGACTCCATTCGACGCAACTTTATTTTATGTATATCAAGTTAAAAAATTTGTACGCTGGTGTCTGCATGCTATCAAAAGATTCTGTAATCAATGTACTATTAAAATGTATAATCGATGAATTTTTGGCTCGTCTTTAAATATTTGAAATCGATACTTTTTTACCGCTGACCCCATTCGACGCAACTTTATTTTATGTATATCAAGTTAAAAAATTTGTACGCTGGTGTCTGCATGGTATCAAAAGATTCTGTAATCAATGTACTATTAAAATGTATAATCGATGAATTTTTGGCTCGTCTTAAAATATTAGAAATCGATACTTTTTTACCGCTGACCCTATGCGACGCAACTTTATTTTATGTATATCAAGTTAAAAAATTTGTACGCTGGTGTCTGCATGGTACCAAATGGTTCTGTAATCAATGTACTATTAAAATGTATAATCGATGAATTTTTGGCTCGTCTTAAAATATTAGAAATCGATACTTTTTTACCGCTGACCCCATTCGACGCAACTTTATTTTATGTATATCAAGTTAAAAAATTTGTACGCTGGTGTCTGTTTGGTACCAAATGGTTCTGTAATCAATGTACTAATAAAATGTATAATCGATGAATTTTTGGCTCGTCTTAAAATATTAGAAATCGATACTTTTTTACCGCTGACCCTATGCGACGCATCCTTAATTTATGTATAGCAAATGAAAAAGTTTGTATGCTGTTGTCTGCATGGTACCAAAAGATTCTGTAATCAATGTACTATTAAAATGTATAATGGATGAATTTTTGGCTCGTCTTTAAATATTAGAAATCGATACTTTTTTACCGCTGACCCCATGCGACGCAACCTTATTTTATGTATATCAAGTTAAAAAATTTGTACGCAGGTGTCTGTTTGGTACCAAATGGTTCTGTAATCAATGTACTATTAAAATGTATAATCGATGCATTTTTGGCTCGTCTTAAAATATTAGAAATCGATACTTTTTTACCGCTGACTCCATTCGACGCAACTTTATTTTATGTATATCAAGTTAAAAAATTTGTACGCTGGTGTCTGCATGCTATCAAAAGATTCTGTAATCAATGTACTATTAAAATGTATAATGGATGAATTTTTGGCTCGTCTTTAAATATTTGAAATCGATACTTTTTTACCGCTGACCCCATTCGACGCAACTTTATTTTATGTATATCAAGTTAAAAAATTTGTACGCTGGTGTCTGCATGGTATCAAAAGATTCTGTAATCAATGTACTATTAAAATGTATAATCGATGAATTTTTGGCTCGTCTTAAAATATTAGAAATCGATACTTTTTTACCGCTGACTCCATTCGACGCAACTTTATTTTATGTATATCAAGTTAAAAAATTTGTACGCTGGTGTCTGCATGCTATCAAAAGATTCTGTAATCAATGTACTATTAAAATGTATATTCGATGAATTTTTGGCTCGTCTTTAAATATTTGAAATCGATACTTTTTTACCGCTGACCCCATTCGACGCAACTTTATTTTATGTATATCAAGTTAAAAAATTTGTACGCTGGTGTCTGCATGGTATCAAAAGATTCTGTAATCAATGTACTATTAAAATGTATAATCGATGAAATTTTGGCTCGTCTTAAAATATTAGAAATCCATACTTTTTTACCGCTGACCCTATGCGACGCAAACTTATTTTATGTATATCAAGTTAAAAAATTTGTACGCTGGTGTCTGTTTGGTACCAAATGATTCTGTAATCAATGTACTATTAAAATGTATAATCGATGAATTTTTGGCTCGTCTTAAAATATTAGAAATCGATACTTTTTTACCGCTGATCCTATGCGACGCAACCTTATTTTATGTATATCAAGTTAAAAAATTTGTACGCTGGTGTCTGCATGGTATCAAAAGATTCTGTAATCAATGTACTATTAAAATGTATAATCGATGAATTTTTGGCTCGTCTTAAAATATTAGAAATCGATACTTTTTTACCGCTGACCCTATGCGACGCAACCTTATTTTATGTATATCAAGTTAAAAAATTTGTACGCTGGTGTCTGTTTGGTACCAAATGATTCTGTAATCAATGTACTATTAAAATGTATAATCGATGAAATTTTGGCTCGTCTTAAAATATTAGAAATCCATACTTTTTTACCGCTGACCCTATGCGACGCAACCTTATTTTATGTATATCAAGTTAAAAAATTTGTACGCTGGTGTCTGTTTGGTATCAAATGATTCTGTAATCAATGTACTATTAAAATGTATAATCGATGAATTTTTGGCTCGTCTTTAAATATTTGTAATCGATACTTTTTTACCGCTGACCCCATACGACGCAACTTTATTTTATGTATATCAAGTTAAAAAATTTGTACGCTGGTGTCTGCATGGTATCAAAAGATTCTGTAATCAATGTACTATTAAAATGTATAATCGATGAATTTTTGTCTCGTCTTAAAATATTAGAAATCGATACTTTTTTACCGCTGACCCTATGCGACGCAACCTTATTTTATGTATATCAAGTTAAATAATTTGTACGCTGGTGTCTGTTTGGTACCAAATGATTGTGTAATCAATGTACTATTAAAATGTATAATCGATGAATTTTTGGCTCGTCTTAAAATATTAGAAATCGATACTTTTTTACCGCTGACTCCATTCGACGCAACTTTATTTTATGTATATCAAGTTAAAAAATTTGTACGCTGGTGTCTGCATGCTATCAAAAGATTCTGTAATCAATGTACTATTAAAATGTATAATCGATGAATTTTTGGCTCGTCTTTAAATATTTGAAATCGATACTTTTTTACCGCTGACCCCATTCGACGCAACTTTATTTTATGTATATCAAGTTAAAAAATTTGTACGCTGGTGTCTGCATGGTATCAAAAGATTCTGTAATCAATGTACTATTAAAATGTATAATCGATGAATTTTTGGCTCGTCTTAAAATATTAGAAATCGATACTTTTTTACCGCTGACTCCATTCGACGCAACTTTATTTTATGTATATCAAGTTAAAAAATTTGTACGCTGGTGTCTGCATGCTATCAAAAGATTCTGTAATCAATGTACTATTAAAATGTATAATCGATGAATTTTTGGCTCGTCTTTAAATATTTGAAATCGATACTTTTTTACCGCTGACCCCATTCGACGCAACTTTATTTTATGTATATCAAGTTAAAAAATTTGTACGCTGGTGTCTGCATGGTATCAAAAGATTCTGTGATCAATGTACTATTAAAATGTATAATCGATGAAATTTTGGCTCATCTTAAAATATTAGAAATCCATACTTTTTTACCGCTGACCCTATGCGACGCAACCTTATTTTATGTATATCAAGTTAAAAAATTTGTACGCTGGTGTCTGCATGGTACCAAATGATTCTGCAATCAATGTACTATTAAAATGTATAATCGATGAATTTTTGGCTCGTCTTTAAATATTTGTAATCGATACTTTTTTACCGCTGACCCTATGCGACGCAACCTTATTTTATGTATATCAAGTTAAAAAATTTGTACGCTGGTGTCTGTTTGGTACCAAATGATTCTGTAATCAATGTACTATTAAAATGTATAATCGATGAATTTTTGGCTCGTCTTAAAATATTAGAAATCGATACTTTTTTACCGCTGACCCTATGCGACGCAACCTTATTTTATGTATATCAAGTTAAAAAATTTGTACGCAGGTGTCTGTTTGGTACCAAATGGTTCTGTAATCAATGTACTATTAAAATGTATAATCGATGCATTTTTGGCTCGTCTTGAAATATTAGAAATCGATACTTTTTTACCGCTGACCCCATTCGACGCAACTTTATTTTATGTATATCAAGTTAAAAAATTTGTACGCTGGTGTCTGCATGGTATCAAAAGATTCTGTAATCAATGTACTATTAAAATGTATAATCGATGAATTTTTGGCTCGTCTTAAAATATTAGAAATCGATACTTTTTTACCGCTGACTCCATTCGACGCAACTTTATTTTATGTATATCAAGTTAAAAAATTTGTACGCTGGTGTCTGCATGCTATCAAAAGATTCTGTAATCAATGTACTATTAAAATGTATAATCGATGAATTTTTGGCTCGTCTTTAAATATTTGAAATCGATACTTTTTTACCGCTGACCCCATTCGACGCAACTTTATTTTATGTATATCAAGTTAAAAAATTTGTACGCTGGTGTCTGCATGGTATCAAAAGATTCTGTAATCAATGTACTATTAAAATGTATAATCGATGAATTTTTGGCTCGTCTTAAAATATTAGAAATCGATACTTTTTTACCGCTGACCCTATGCGACGCAACTTTATTTTATGTATATCAAGTTAAAAAATTTGTACGCTGGTGTCTGCATGGTACCAAATGGTTCTGTAATCAATGTACTATTAAAATGTATAATCGATGAATTTTTGGCTCGTCTTAAAATATTAGAAATCGATACTTTTTTACCGCTGACCCCATTCGACGCAACTTTATTTTATGTATATCAAGTTAAAAAATTTGTACGCTGGTGTCTGTTTGGTACCAAATGGTTCTGTAATCAATGTACTAATAAAATGTATAATCGATGAATTTTTGGCTCGTCTTAAAATATTAGAAATCGATACTTTTTTACCGCTGACCCTATGCGACGCATCCTTAATTTATGTATAGCAAATGAAAAAGTTTGTATGCTGTTGTCTGCATGGTACCAAAAGATTCTGTAATCAATGTACTATTAAAATGTATAATGGATGAATTTTTGGCTCGTCTTTAAATATTAGAAATCGATACTTTTTTACCGCTGACCCCATGCGACGCAACCTTATTTTATGTATATCAAGTTAAAAAATTTGTACGCAGGTGTCTGTTTGGTACTAAATGGTTCTGTAATCAATGTACTATTAAAATGTATAATCGATGCATTTTTGGCTCGTCTTGAAATATTAGAAATCGATACTTTTTTACCGCTGACCCCATTCGACGCAACCTTATTTTATGTATATCAAGTTAAAAAATTTGTACGCTGGTGTCTGCATGGTATCAAAAGATTCTGTAATCAATGTACTATTAAAATGTATAATCGATGAATTTTTGGCTCGTCTTAAAATATTAGAAATCGATACTTTTTTACCGCTGACCCTATGCGACGCATCCTTAATTTATGTATAGCAAATGAAAAAGTTTGTACGCTGGTGTCTGTTTGGTACCAAATGATTCTGTAATCAATGTACTATTAAAATGTATAATCGATGAATTTTTGGCTCGTCTTTAAATATTAGAAATCGATACTTTTTTACCGCTGACCCCATGCGACGCAACCTTATTTTATGTATATCAAGTTAAAAAATTTGTACGCTGGTGTCTGTTTGGTATCAAATGGTTCTGTAATCAATGTACTATTAAAATGTATAATCGATGAATTTTTGTCTCGTCTTAAAATATTAGAAATCGATACTTTTTTACCGCTGACCCTATGCGACGCAACCTTATTTTATGTATATCAAGTTAAATAATTTGTACGCTGGTGTCTGTTTGGTACCAAATGATTGTGTAATCAATGTACTATTAAAATGTATAATCGATGAATTTTTGGCTCGTCTTAAAATATTAGAAATCGATACTTTTTTACCGCTGACTCCATTCGACGCAACTTTATTTTATGTATATCAAGTTAAAAAATTTGTACGCTGGTGTCTGCATGCTATCAAAAGATTCTGTAATCAATGTACTATTAAAATGTATAATGGATGAATTTTTGGCTCGTCTTTAAATATTTGAAATCGATACTTTTTTACCGCTGACCCCATTCGACGCAACTTTATTTTATGTATATCAAGTTAAAAAATTTGTACGCTGGTGTCTGCATGGTATCAAAAGATTCTGTAATCAATGTACTATTAAAATGTATAATCGATGAATTTTTGGCTCGTCTTAAAATATTAGAAATCGATACTTTTTTACCGCTGACTCCATTCGACGCAACTTTATTTTATGTATATCAAGTTAAAAAATTTGTACGCTGGTGTCTGCATGCTATCAAAAGATTCTGTAATCAATGTACTATTAAAATGTATATTCGATGAATTTTTGGCTCGTCTTTAAATATTTGAAATCGATACTTTTTTACCGCTGACCCCATTCGACGCAACTTTATTTTATGTATATCAAGTTAAAAAATTTGTACGTTGGTGTCTGCATGGTATCAAAAGATTCTGTAATCAATGTACTATTAAAATGTATAATCGATGAAATTTTGGCTCGTCTTAAAATATTAGAAATCCATACTTTTTTACCGCTGACCCTATGCGACGCAAACTTATTTTATGTATATCAAGTTAAAAAATTTGTACGCTGGTGTCTGTTTGGTACCAAATGATTCTGTAATCAATGTACTATTAAAATGTATAATCGATGAATTTTTGGCTCGTCTTAAAATATTAGAAATCGATACTTTTTTACCGCTGACCCTATGCGACGCAACCTTATTTTATGTATATCAAGTTAAAAAATTTGTACGCTGGTGTCTGCATGGTATCAAAAGATTCTGTAATCAATGTACTATTAAAATGTATAATCGATGAATTTTTGGCTCGTCTTAAAATATTAGAAATCGATACTTTTTTACCGCTGACCCTATGCGACGCAACCTTATTTTATGTATATCAAGTTAAAAAATTTGTACGCTGGTGTCTGTTTGGTACCAAATGGTTCTGTAATCAATGTACTATTAAAATGTATAATCGATGAAATTTTGGCTCGTCTTAAAATATTAGAAATCGATACTTTTTTACCGCTGACCCCATTCGACGCAACTTTATTTTATGTATATCAAGTTAAAAAATTTGTACGCTGGTGTCTGTTTGGTACCAAATGGTTCTGTAATCAATGTACTATTAAAATGTATAATCGATGAAATTTTGGCTCGTCTTAAAATATTAGAAATCCATACTTTTTTACCGCTGACCCTATGCGACGCAACCTTATTTTATGTATATCAAGTTAAAAAATTTGTACGCTGGTGTCTGTTTGGTACCAAATGATTCTGTAATCAGTGTACTATTAAAATGTATAATCGATGAATTTTTGGCTCGTCTTAAAATATTAGAAATCGATATTTTTTTACCGCTGACCCCATTCGACGCAACTTTATTTTATGTATAGCAAGTTAAAAAATTTGTACGCTGGTGTCTGTTTGGTACCAAATGGTTCTGTAATCAATGTACTATTAAAATGTATAATCGATGAAATTTTGGCTCGTCTTAAAATATTGGAAATCCATACTTTTTTACCGCTGACCCTATGCGACGCAACCTTATTTTATGTATATCAAGTTAAAAAATTTGTACGCTGGTGTCTGTTTGGTACCAAATGATTCTGTAATCAATGTACTATTAAAATGTATAATCGATGAATTTTTGGCTCGTCTTTAAATATTTGTAATCGATACTTTTTTACCGCTGACCCCATTCGACGCAACTTTATTTTATGTATATCAAGTTAAAAAATTTGTACGCTGGTGTCTGCATGGTATCAAAAGATTCTGTAATCAATGTACTATTAAAATGTATAATCGATGAATTTTTGGCTCGTCTTAAAATATTAGAAATCGATACTTTTTTACCGCTGACCCTATGCGACGCAACCTTATTTTATGTATATCAAGTTAAAAAATTTGTACGCTGGTGTCTGTTTGGTACCAAATGATTCTGAAATCAATGTACTATTAAAATGTATAATCGATGAATTTTTCGCTCGTCTTAAAATATTAGAAATCGATACTTTTTTACCGCTGACCCCATTCGACGCAACTTTATTTTATGTATATCAAGTTAAAAAATTTGTACGCTGGTGTCTGTTTGGTACCAAATGGTTCTGTAATCAATGTACTATTAAAATGTATAATCGATGAAATTTTGGCTCGTCTTAAAATATTAGAAATCGATACTTTTTTACCGCTGACCCTATGCGACGCAACCTTATTTTATGTATATCAAGTTAAAAAATTTGTACGCTGGTGTCTGTTTGGTACCAAATGATTCTGAAATCAATGTACTATTAAAATGTATAATCGATGAATTTTTCGCTCGTCTTAAAATATTAGAAAACGATACTTTTTTACCGCTGACCCCATTCGACGCAACTTTATTTTATGTATATCAAGTTAAAAAATTTGTACGCTGGTGTCTGTTTGGTACCAAATGGTTCTGTAATCAATGTACTATTAAAATGTATAATCGATGAAATTTTGGCTCGTCTTAAAATATTAGAAATCCATACTTTTTTACCGCTGACCCTATGCGACGCAACCTTATTTTATGTATATCAAGTTAAAAAATTTGTACGCTGGTGTCTGTTTGGTACCAAATGATTCTGTAATCAATGTACTATTAAAATGTATAATCGATGAATTTTTGGCTCGTCTTTCAATATTTGAAATCGATACTTTTTTACCGCTGACCCTATGCGACGCATCCTTAATTTATGTATAGCAAATGAAAAAGTTTGTACGCTGGTGTCTGTTTGGTACCAAATGATTCTGTAATCAATGTACTATTAAAATGTATAATGGATGAATTTTTGGCTCGTCTTTAAATATTAGAAATCGATACTTTTTTACCGCTGACCCCATGCGACGCAACCTTATTTTATGTATATCAAGTTAAAAAATTTGTACGCTGGTGTCTGTTTGGTATCAAATGGTTCTGTAATCAATGTACTATTAAAATGTATAATCGATGAATTTTTGTCTCGTCTTAAAATATTAGAAATCGATACTTTTTTACCGCTGACCCTATGCGACGCAACCTTATTTTATGTATATCAAGTTAAATAATTTGTACGCTGGTGTCTGTTTGGTACCAAATGATTGTGTAATCAATGTACTATTAAAATGTATAATCGATGAATTTTTGGCTCGTCTTAAAATATTAGAAATCGATACTTTTTTACCGCTGACTCCATTCGACGCAACTTTATTTTATGTATATCAAGTTAAAAAATTTGTACGCTGGTGTCTGCATGCTATCAAAAGATTCTGTAATCAATGTACTATTAAAATGTATAATCGATGAATTTTTGGCTCGTCTTTAAATATTTGAAATCGATACTTTTTTACCGCTGACCCCATTCGACGCAACTTTATTTTATGTATATCAAGTTAAAAAATTTGTACGCTGGTGTCTGCATGGTATCAAAAGATTCTGTAATCAATGTACTATTAAAATGTATAATCGATGAAATTTTGGCTCGTCTTGAAATATTAGAAATCCATACTTTTTTACCGCTGACCCTATGCGACGCAAACTTATTTTATGTATATCAAGTTAAAAAATTTGTACGCTGGTGTCTGTTTGGTACCAAATGATTCTGTAATCAATGTACTATTAAAATGTATAATCGATGAATTTTTGGCTCGTCTTAAAATATTAGAAATCGATACTTTTTTACCGCTGACCCTATGCGACGCAACCTTATTTTATGTATATCAAGTTAAAAAATTTGTACGCTGGTGTCTGCATGGTATCAAAAGATTCTGTAATCAATGTACTATTAAAATGTATAATCGATGAATTTTTGGCTCGTCTTAAAATATTAGAAATCGATACTTTTTTACCGCTGACCCTATGCGACGCAACTTTATTTTATGTATATCAAGTTAAAAAATTTGTACGCTGGTGTCTGTTTGGTACCAAATGGTTCTGTAATCAATGTACTATTAAAATGTATAATCGATGAAATTTTGGCTCGTCTTAAAATATTAGAAATCGATACTTTTTTACCGCTGACCCCATTCGACGCAACTTTATTTTATGTATATCAAGTTAAAAAATTTGTACGCTGGTGTCTGTTTGGTACCAAATGGTTCTGTAATCAATGTACTATTAAAATGTATAATCGATGAAATTTTGGCTCGTCTTAAAATATTAGAAATCCATACTTTTTTACCGCTGACCCTATGCGACGCAACCTTATTTTATGTATATCAAGTTAAAAAATTTGTACGCTGGTGTCTGTTTGGTACCAAATGATTCTGTAATCAATGTACTATTAAAATGTATAATCGATGAATTTTTGGCTCGTCTTTAAATATTTGTAATCGATACTTTTTTACCGCTGACCCCATTCGACGCAACTTTATTTTATGTATATCAAGTTAAAAAATTTGTACGCTGGTGTCTGCATGGTATCAAAAGATTCTGTAATCAATGTACTATTAAAATGTATAATCGATGAATTTTTGGCTCGTCTTAAAATATTAGAAATCGATACTTTTTTACCGCTGACCCTATGCGACGCAACCTTATTTTATGTATATCAAGTTAAAAAATTTGTACGCTGGTGTCTGTTTGGTACCAAATGATTCTGAAATCAATGTACTATTAAAATGTATAATCGATGAATTTTTGGCTCGTCTTAAAATATTAGAAATCGATACTTTTTTACCGCTGACCCCATTCGACGCAACTTTATTTTATGTATAGCAAGTTAAAAAATTTGTACGCTGGTGTCTGTTTGGTACCAAATGGTTCTGTAATCAATGTACTATTAAAATGTATAATCGATGAAATTTTGGCTCGTCTTAAAATATTGGAAATCCATACTTTTTTACCGCTGACCCTATGCGACGCAACCTTATTTTATGTATATCAAGTTAAAAAATTTGTACGCTGGTGTCTGTTTGGTACCAAATGATTCTGTAATCAATGTACTATTAAAATGTATAATCGATGAATTTTTGGCTCGTCTTTAAATATTTGTAATCGATACTTTTTTACCGCTGACCCCATTCGACGCAACTTTATTTTATGTATATCAAGTTAAAAAATTTGTACGCTGGTGTCTGCATGGTATCAAAAGATTCTGTAATCAATGTACTATTAAAATGTATAATCGATGAATTTTTGGCTCGTCTTAAAATATTAGAAATCGATACTTTTTTACCGCTGACCCTATGCGACGCAACCTTATTTTATGTATATCAAGTTAAAAAATTTGTACGCTGGTGTCTGTTTGGTACCAAATGATTCTGAAATCAATGTACTATTAAAATGTATAATCGATGAATTTTTGGCTCGTCTTAAAATATTAGAAATCGATACTTTTTTACCGCTGACCCCATTCGACGCAACCTTATTTTATGTATATCAAGTTAAAAAATTTGTACGCTGGTATCTGTTTGGTACCAAATGATTCTGTAATCAATGTACTATTAAAATGTATAATCGATGAATTTTTGGCTCGTCTTAAAATATTAGAAATCGATACTTTTTTACCGCTGACCCTATGCGACGCAACCTTATTTTATGTATATCAAGTTAAAAAATTTGTACGCTGGTGTCTGTTTGGTACCAAATGATTCTGTAATCAATGTACTATTAAAATGTATAATCGATGAATTTTTGGCTCGTCTTTAAATATTTGTAATCGATACTTTTTTACCGCTGACCCCATTCGACGCAACTTTATTTTATGTATATCAAGTTAAAAAATTTGTACGCTGGTGTCTGCATGGTATCAAAAGATTCTGTAATCAATGTACTATTAAAATGTATAATCGATGAATTTTTGGCTCGTCTTAAAATATTAGAAATCGATACTTTTTTACCGCTGACCCTATGCGACGCAACCTTATTTTATGTATATCAAGTTAAAAAATTTGTACGCTGGTGTCTGTTTGGTACCAAATGATACTGTAATCAATGTACTATTAAAATGTATAATCGATGAATTTTTGGCTCGTCTTAAAATATTAGAAATCGATACTTTTTTACCGCTGACCCCATTCGACGCAACATTATTTTATGTATATCAAGTTAAAAAATTTGTACGCTGGTGTCTGTTTGGTACCAAATGGTTCTGTAATCAATGTACTATTAAAATGTATAATCGATGAAAATTTGGCTCGTCTTAAAATATTTGTAATCGATACTTTTTTACCGCTGACCCCATTCGACGCAACTTTATTTTATGTATGGTATCAAAAGATTCTGTAATCAATGTACTATTAAAATGTATAATCGGTGAATTTTTGGCTCGTCTTAAAATATTAGAAATCGATACTTTTTTACGGCTGACCCTATGCGACGCAACCTTATTTTATGTATATCAAGTTAAATAATTTGTACGCTGGTGTCTGTTTGGTACCAAATGATTGTGTAATCAATGTACTATTATAATGTATAATCGATGAATTTTTGGCTCGTCTTAAAATATTAGAAATCGATACTTTTTTACCGCTGACTCCATTCGACGCAACTTTATTTTATGTATATCAAGTTAAAAAATTTGTACGCTGGTGTCTGCATGCTATCAAAAGATTCTGTAATCAATGTACTATTAAAATGTATAATCGATGAATTTTTGGCTCGTCTTAAAATATTAGAAATCGATACTTTTTTACCGCTGACCCTATGCGACGCAACCTTATTTTATGTATATCAAGTTAAAAAATTTGTACGCTGGTGTCTGTTTGGTACCAAATGGTTCTGTAATCAATGTACTATTAAAATGTATAATCGATGAATTTTTGGCTCGTCTTAAAATATTAGAAATCGATACTTTTTTACCGCTGACCCTATGCGACGCAACCTTATTTTATGTATATCAAGTTAAAAAATTTGTACGCTGGTGTCTGTTTGGTACCAAATGATTCTGTAATCAATGTACTATTAAAATGTATAATCGATGAATTTTTGGCTCGTCTTAAAATATTAGAAATCGATACTTTTTTACCGCTGACCTCATTCGACGCAACTTTATTTTATGTATAGCAAGTTAAAAAATTTGTACGCTGGTGTCTGTTTGGTACCAAATGGTTCTGTAATCAATGTACTATTAAAATGTATAATCGATGAAAATTTGGGTCGTCTTAAAATATTAGAAATCGATACTTTTTTACCGCTGACCCTATGGGACGCAACCTTATTTTATGTATATCAAGTTAAAAAATTTGTACGCTGGTGTCTGTTTGGTACCAAATGATTCTGTAATCAATGTACTATTAAAATGTATAATCGATGAATTTTTGGCTCGTCTTTAAATATTTGTAATCGATACTTTTTTACCGCTGACCCCATTCGACGCAACTTTATTTTATGTATGGTATCAAAAGATTCTGTAATCAATGTACTATTAAAATGTATAATCGGTGAATTTTTGGCTCGTCTTAAAATATTAGAAATCGATACTTTTTTACGGCTGACCCTATGCGACGCAACCTTATTTTATGTATATCAAGTTAAATAATTTGTACGCTGGTGTCTGTTTGGTACCAAATGATTGTGTAATCAATGTACTATTATAATGTATAATCGATGAATTTTTGGCTCGTCTTAAAATATTAGAAATCGATACTTTTTTACCGCTGACTCCATTCGACGCAACTTTATTTTATGTATATCAAGTTAAAAAATTTGTACGCTGGTGTCTGCATGCTATCAAAAGATTCTGTAATCAATGTACTATTAAAATGTATAATCGATGAATTTTTGGCTCGTCTTAAAATATTAGAAATCGATACTTTTTTACCGCTGACCCTATGCGACGCAACCTTATTTTATGTATATCAAGTTAAAAAATTTGTACACTGGTGTCTGTTTGGTACCAAATGGTTCTGTAATCAATGTACTATTAAAATGTATAATCGATGAATTTTTGGCTCGTCTTAAAATATTAGAAATCGATACTTTTTTACCGCTGACCCTATGCGACGCAACCTTATTTTATGTATATCAAGTTAAAAAATTTGTACGCTGGTGTCTGTTTGGTACCAAATGATTCTGTAATCAATGTACTATTAAAATGTATAATCGATGAATTTTTGGCTCGTCTTAAAATATTAGAAATCGATACTTTTTTACCGCTGACCTCATTCGACGCAACTTTATTTTATGTATAGCAAGTTAAAAAATTTGTACGCTGGTGTCTGTTTGGTACCAAATGGTTCTGTAATCAATGTACTATTAAAATGTATAATCGATGAATTTTTGGCTCGTCTTAAAATATTAGAAATCGATACTTTTTTACCGCTGATCCTATGCGACGCAACCTTATTTTATGTATATCAAGTTAAAAAATTTGTACGCTGGTGTCTGTTTGGTACCAAATGATTCTGTAATCAATGTACTATTAAAATGTATAATCGATGAATTTTTGGCTCGTCTTTAAATATTTGTAATCGATACTTTTTTACCGCTGACCCCATTCGACGCAACTTTATTTTATGTATATCAAGTTAAAAAATTTGTACGCTGGTGTCTGCATGGTATCAAAAGATTCTGTAATCAATGTACTATTAAAATGTATAATCGATGAATTTTTGGCTCGTCTTAAAATATTAGAAATCGATACTTTTTTACCGCTGACCCCATTCGACGCAACTTTATTTTATGTATATCAAGTTAAAAAATTTGTACGCTGGTGTCTGTTTGGTACCAAATGGTTCTGTAATCAATGTACTATTAAAATGTATAATCGATGAAATTTTGGCTCGTCTTAAAATATTAGAAATCCATACTTTTTTACCGCTGACCCTATGCGACGCAACCTTATTTTATGTATATCAAGTTAAAAAATTTGTACGCTGGTGTCTGTTTGGTACCAAATGATTCTGTAATCAATGTACTATTAAAATGTATAATCGATGAATTTTTGGCTCGTCTTAAAATATTAGAAATCGATACTTTTTTACCGCTGACCCTATGCGACGCAACCTTATTTTATGTATATCAAGTTAAAAAATTTGTACGCAGGTGTCTGTTTGGTACCAAATGGTTCTGTAATCAATGTACTATTAAAATGTATAATCGATGAAATTTTGGCTCGTCTTAAAATATTAGAAATCGATACTTTTTTACCGCTGACCCTATGCGACGCAACCTTATTTTATGTATATCAAGTTAAAAAATTTGTACGCTGGTGTCTGTTTGGTACCAAATGGTTCTGTAATCAATGTACTATTAAAATGTATAATCGATGAAATTTTGGCTCGTCTTAAAATATTAGAAATCCATACTTTTTTACCGCTGACCCTATGCGACGCAACCTTATTTTATGTATATCAAGTTAAAAAATTTGTACGCTGGTGTCTGTTTGGTACCAAATGATTCTGTAATCAATGTACTATTAAAATGTATAATCGATGAATTTTTGGCTCGTCTTAAAATATTAGAAATCGATACTTTTTTACCGCTGACCCCATTTGACGCAACTTTATTTTATGTATAGCAAGTTAAAAAATTTGTACGCTGGTGTCTGTTTGGTACCAAATGGTTCTGTAATCAATGTACTATTAAAATGTATAATCGATGAATTTTTGGCTCGTCTTAAAATATTAGAAATCGATACTTTTTTACCGCTGACCCTATGCGACGCAACTTTATTTTATGTATATCAAGTTAAAAAATTTGTACGCTGGTGTCTGCATGCTATCAAAAGATTCTGTAATCAATGTACTATTAAAATGTATAATCGATGAATTTTTGGCTCGTCTTAAAATATTAGAAATCGATACTTTTTTACCGCTGACCCCATTCGACGCAACTTTATTTTATGTATATCAAGTTAAAAAATTTGTACGCTGGTGTCTGCATGGTATCAAAAGATTCTGTAATCAATGTACTATTAAAATGTATAATCGATGAATTTTTGGCTCGTCTTAAAATATTAGAAATCGATACTTTTTTACCGCTGACCCTATGCGACGCAACCTTATTTTATGTATATCAAGTTAAAAAATTTGTACGCTGGTGTCTGTTTGGTACCAAATGGTTCTGTATTCAATGTACTATTAAAATGTATAATCGATGAAATTTTGGCTCGTCTTAAAATATTAGAAATCGATACTTTTTTACCGCTGACCCCATTCGACGCAACTTTATTTTATGTATATCAAGTTAAAAAATTTGTACGTTGGTGTCTGTTTGGTACCAAATGGTTCTGTAATCAATGTACTATTAAAATGTATAATCGATGAAATTTTGGCTCGTCTTAAAATATTAGAAATCCATACTTTTTTACCGCTGACCCTATGCGACGCAACCTTATTTTATGTATATCAAGTTAAAAAATTTGTATGCTGGTGTCTGTTTGGTACCAAATGATTCTGTAATCAATGTACTATTAAAATGTATAATCGATGAATTTTTGGCTCGTCTTAAAATATTAGAAATCGATACTTTTTTACCGCTGACCCCATTTGACGCAACTTTATTTTATGTATAGCAAGTTAAAAAATTTGTACGCTGGTGTCTGTTTGGTACCAAATGGTTCTGTAATCAATGTACTATTAAAATGTATAATCGATGAATTTTTGGCTCGTCTTAAAATATTAGAAATCAATACTTTTTTACCGCTGACTCCATTCGACGCAACTTTATTTTATGTATATCAAGTTAAAAAATTTGTACGCTGGTGTCTGCATGCTATCAAAAGATTCTGTAATCAATGTACTATTAAAATGTATAATCGATGAATTTTTGGCTCGTCTTTAAATATTTGAAATCGATACTTTTTTACCGCTGACCCCATTCGACGCAACTTTATTTTATGTATATCAAGTTAAAAAATTTGTACGCTGGTGTCTGCATGGTATCAAAAGATTCTGTAATCAATGTACTATTAAAATGTATAATCGATGAATTTTTGGCTCGTCTTAAAATATTAGAAATCGATACTTTTTTACCGCTGACCCTATGCGACGCAACCTTATTTTATGTATATCAAGTTAAAAAATTTGTACGCTGGTGTCTGTTTGGTACCAAATGGTTCTGTAATCAATGTACTATTAAAATGTATAATCGATGAAATTTTGGCTCGTCTTAAAATATTAGAAATCCATACTTTTTTACCGCTGACCCTATGCGACGCAACCTTATTTTATGTATATCAAGTTAAAAAATTTGTACGCTGGTGTCTGTTTGGTACCAAATGATTCTGTAATCAATGTACTATTAAAATGTATAATCGATGAATTTTTGGCTCGTCTTAAAATATTAGAAATCGATACTTTTTTACCGCTGACCCCATTCGACGCAACTTTATTTTATGTATAGCAAGTTAAAAAATTTGTACGTTGGTGTCTGTTTGGTACCAAATGGTTCTGTAATCAATGTACTATTAAAATGTATAATCGATGAAATTTTGGCTCGTCTTAAAATATTAGAAATCCATACTTTTTTACCGCTGACCCTATGCGACGCAACCTTATTTTATGTATATCAAGTTAAAAAATTTGTACGTTGGTGTCTGTTTGGTACCAAATGGTTCTGTAATCAATGTACTATTAAAATGTATAATCGATGAAATTTTGGCTCGTCTTAAAATATTAGAAATCCATACTTTTTTACCGCTGACCCTATGCGACGCAACCTTATTTTATGTATATCAAGTTAAAAAATTTGTACGCTGGTGTCTGTTTCGTACCAAATGATTCTGTAATCAATGTACTATTAAAATGTATAATCGATGAATTTTTGGCTCGTCTTAAAATATTAGAAATCGATACTTTTTTACCGCTGACCCCATTCGACGCAACTTTATTTTATGTATAGCAAGTTAAAAAATTTGTACGTTGGTGTCTGTTTGGTACCAAATGGTTCTGTAATCAATGTACTATTAAAATGTATAATCGATGAAATTTTGGCTCGTCTTAAAATATTAGAAATCCATACTTTTTTACCACTGACCCTATGCGACGCAACCTTATTTTATGTATATCAAGTTAAATAATTTGTACGCTGGTGTCTGTTTGGTACCAAATGATTGTGTAATCAATGTACTATTAAAATGTATAATCGATGAATTTTTGGCTCGTCTTAAAATATTAGAAATCGATACTTTTTTACCGCTGACTCCATTCGACGCAACTTTATTTTATGTATATCAAGTTAAAAAATTTGTACGCTGGTGTCTGCATGCTATCAAAAGATTCTGTAATCAATGTACTATTAAAATGTATAATCGATGAATTTTTGGCTCGTCTTTAAATATTTGAAATCGATACTTTTTTACCGCTGACCCCATTCGACGCAACTTTATTTTATGTATATCAAGTTAAAAAATTTGTACGCTGGTGTCTGTTTGGTACCAAATGGTTCTGTAATCAATGTACTATTAAAATGTATAATCGATGAATTTTTGGCTCGTCTTAAAATATTAGAAATCGATACTTTTTTACCGCTGACCCTATGCGACGCATCCTTAATTTATGTATAGCAAATGAAAAAGTTTGTATGCTGTTGTCTGCTTGGTACCAAAAGATTCTGTAATCAATGTACTATTAAAATGTATAATCGATGAATTTTTGGCTCGTCTTAAAATATTAGAAATCGATACTATTTTACCGCTGACCCTATGCGACGCAACCTTATTTTATGTATATCAAGTTAAAAAATTTGTACGCTGGTGTTTGTTTGGTACCAAATGATTCTGTAATCAATGTACTATTAAAATGTATAATCGATGAATTTTTGGCTCGTCTTAAAATATTAGAAATCGATACTTTATTACCGCTGACCCCATTCGACGCAACTTTATTTTATGTATATCAAGTTAAAAAATTTGTACGCTGGTGTCTGCATGCTATCAAAAGATTCTGTAATCAATGTACTATTAAAATGTATAATCGATGAATTTTTGGCTCGTCTTAAAATATTAGAAATCGATACTTTTTTACCGCTGACCCTATGCGACGCAACCTTATTTTATGTATATCAAGTTAAAAAATTTGTACGCTGGTGTTTGTTTGGTACCAAATGATTCTGTAATCAATGTACTATTAAAATGTATAATCGATGAATTTTTGGCTCGTCTTAAAATATTAGAAATCGATACTTTATTACCGCTGACCCCATTCGACGCAACTTTATTTTATGTATATCAAGTTAAAAAATTTGTACGCTGGTGTCTGCATGCTATCAAAAGATTCTGTAATCAATGTACTATTAAAATGTATAATCGATGAATTTTTGGCTCGTCTTAAAATATTAGAAATCGATACTTTTTTACCGCTGACCCCATTCGACGCAACTTTATTTTATGTATATCAAGTTAAAAAATTTGTACGCTGGTGTCTGCATGCTATCAAAAGATTCTGTAATCAATGTACTATTAAAATGTATAATCGATGAATTTTTGGCTCGTCTTAAAATATTAGAAATCGATACTTTTTTACCGCTGACCCCATTCGACGCAACTTTATTTTATGTATATCAAGTTAAAAAATTTGTACGCTGGTGTCTGCATGGTATCAAAAGATTCTGTAATCAATGTACTATTAAAATGTATAATCGATGAATTTTTGGCTCGTCTTAAAATATTAGAAATCGATACTTTTTTACCGCTGACCCTATGCGACGCAACCTTATTTTATGTATATCAAGTTAAAAAATTTGTACGCTGGTGTCTGTTTGGTACCAAATGGTTCTGTATTCAATGTACTATTAAAATGTATAATCGATGAAATTTTGGCTCGTCTTAAAATATTAGAAATCGATACTTTTTTACCGCTGACCCCATTCGACGCAACTTTATTTTATGTATATCAAGTTAAAAAATTTGTACGTTGGTGTCTGTTTGGTACCAAATGGTTCTGTAATCAATGTACTATTAAAATGTATAATCGATGAAATTTTGGCTCGTCTTAAAATATTAGAAATCCATACTTTTTTACCGCTGACCCTATGCGACGCAACCTTATTTTATGTATATCAAGTTAAAAAATTTGTATGCTGGTGTCTGTTTGGTACCAAATGATTCTGTAATCAATGTACTATTAAAATGTATAATCGATGAATTTTTGGCTCGTCTTAAAATATTAGAAATCGATACTTTTTTACCGCTGACCCCATTTGACGCAACTTTATTTTATGTATAGCAAGTTAAAAAATTTGTACGCTGGTGTCTGTTTGGTACCAAATGGTTCTGTAATCAATGTACTATTAAAATGTATAATCGATGAATTTTTGGCTCGTCTTAAAATATTAGAAATCAATACTTTTTTACCGCTGACTCCATTCGACGCAACTTTATTTTATGTATATCAAGTTAAAAAATTTGTACGCTGGTGTCTGCATGCTATCAAAAGATTCTGTAATCAATGTACTATTAAAATGTATAATCGATGAATTTTTGGCTCGTCTTTAAATATTTGAAATCGATACTTTTTTACCGCTGACCCCATTCGACGCAACTTTATTTTATGTATATCAAGTTAAAAAATTTGTACGCTGGTGTCTGCATGGTATCAAAAGATTCTGTAATCAATGTACTATTAAAATGTATAATCGATGAATTTTTGGCTCGTCTTAAAATATTAGAAATCGATACTTTTTTACCGCTGACCCTATGCGACGCAACCTTATTTTATGTATATCAAGTTAAAAAATTTGTACGCTGGTGTCTGTTTGGTACCAAATGGTTCTGTAATCAATGTACTATTAAAATGTATAATCGATGAAATTTTGGCTCGTCTTAAAATATTAGAAATCCATACTTTTTTACCGCTGACCCTATGCGACGCAACCTTATTTTATGTATATCAAGTTAAAAAATTTGTACGCTGGAGTCTGTTTGGTACCAAATGATTCTGTAATCAATGTACTATTAAAATGTATAATCGATGAATTTTTGGCTCGTCTTAAAATATTAGAAATCGATACTTTTTTACCGCTGACCCCATTCGACGCAACTTTATTTTATGTATAGCAAGTTAAAAAATTTGTACGTTGGTGTCTGTTTGGTACCAAATGGTTCTGTAATCAATGTACTATTAAAATGTATAATCGATGAAATTTTGGCTCGTCTTAAAATATTAGAAATCCATACTTTTTTACCGCTGACCCTATGCGACGCAACCTTATTTTATGTATATCAAGTTAAAAAATTTGTACGTTGGTGTCTGTTTGGTACCAAATGGTTCTGTAATCAATGTACTATTAAAATGTATAATCGATGAAATTTTGGCTCGTCTTAAAATATTAGAAATCCATACTTTTTTACCGCTGACCCTATGCGACGCAACCTTATTTTATGTATATCAAGTTAAAAAATTTGTACGCTGGTGTCTGTTTCGTACCAAATGATTCTGTAATCAATGTACTATTAAAATGTATAATCGATGAATTTTTGGCTCGTCTTAAAATATTAGAAATCGATACTTTTTTACCGCTGACCCCATTCGACGCAACTTTATTTTATGTATAGCAAGTTAAAAAATTTGTACGTTGGTGTCTGTTTGGTACCAAATGGTTCTGTAATCAATGTACTATTAAAATGTATAATCGATGAAATTTTGGCTCGTCTTAAAATATTAGAAATCCATACTTTTTTACCGCTGACCCTATGCGACGCAACCTTATTTTATGTATATCAAGTTAAATAATTTGTACGCTGGTGTCTGTTTGGTACCAAATGATTGTGTAATCAATGTACTATTAAAATGTATAATCGATGAATTTTTGGCTCGTCTTAAAATATTAGAAATCGATACTTTTTTACCGCTGACTCCATTCGACGCAACTTTATTTTATGTATATCAAGTTAAAAAATTTGTACGCTGGTGTCTGCATGCTATCAAAAGATTCTGTAATCAATGTACTATTAAAATGTATAATCGATGAATTTTTGGCTCGTCTTTAAATATTTGAAATCGATACTTTTTTACCGCTGACCCCATTCGACGCAACTTTATTTTATGTATATCAAGTTAAAAAATTTGTACGCTGGTGTCTGTTTGGTACCAAATGGTTCTGTAATCAATGTACTATTAAAATGTATAATCGATGAATTTTTGGCTCGTCTTAAAATATTAGAAATCGATACTTTTTTACCGCTGACCCTATGCGACGCATTCTTAATTTATGTATAGCAAATGAAAAAGTTTGTATGCTGTTGTCTGCTTGGTACCAAAAGATTCTGTAATCAATGTACTATTAAAATGTATAATCGATGAATTTTTGGCTCGTCTTAAAATATTAGAAATCGATACTATTTTACCGCTGACCCTATGCGACGCAACCTTATTTTATGTATATCAAGTTAAAAAATTTGTACGCTGGTGTTTGTTTGGTACCAAATGATTCTGTAATCAATGTACTATTAAAATGTATAATCGATGAATTTTTGGCTCGTCTTAAAATATTAGAAATCGATACTTTATTACCGCTGACCCCATTCGACGCAACTTTATTTTATGTATATCAAGTTAAAAAATTTGTACGCTGGTGTCTGTTTGGTACCAAATGGTTCTGTAATCAATGTACTATTAAAATGTATAATCGATGAAATTTTGGCTCGTCTTAAAATATTAGAAATCCATACTTTTTTACCGCTGACCCTATGCGACGCAACTTTATTTTATGTATATCAAGTTAAAAAATTTGTACGCTGGTGTCTGTTTGGTACCAAATGATTCTGTAATCAATGTACTATTAAAATGTATAATCGATGAATTTTTGGCTCGTCTTAAAATATTAGAAATCGATACTTTTTTACCGCTGACCCCATTCGACGCAACTTTATTTTATGTATATCAAGTTAAAAAATTTGTACGTTGGTGTCTGTTTGGTACCAAATGGTTCTGTAATCAATGTACTATTAAAATGTATAATCGATGAAATTTTGGCTCGTCTTAAAATATTAGAAATCCATACTTTTTTACCGCTGACCCTATGCGACGCAACCTTATTTTATGTATATCAAGTTAAAAAATTTGTACGCTGGTGTCTGTTTGGTACCAAATGATTCTGTAATCAATGTACTATTAAAATGTATAATCGATGAATTTTTGGCTCGTCTTAAAATATTAGAAATCGATACTTTTTTACCGCTGACCCTATGCGACGCAACCTTATTTTATGTATATCAAGTTAAAAAATTTGTACGCTGGTGTCTGTTTGGTACCAAATGATTCTGTAATCAATGTACTATTAAAATGTATAATCGATGAATTTTTGGCTCGTCTTTAAATATTTGTAATCGATACTTTTTTACCGCTGACCCTATGCGACGCAACCTTATTTTATGTATATCAAGTTAAAAAATTTGTACGCTGGTGTCTGTTTGGTACCAAATGATTCTGTAATCAATGTACTATTAAAATGTATAATCGATGAATTTTTGGCTCGTCTTAAAATATTAGAAATCGATACTTTTTTACCGCTGACCCTATGCGACGCAACCTTATTTTATGTATATCAAGTTAAAAAATTTGTACGCTGGTGTCTGTTTGGTACCAAATGATTCTGTAATCAATGTACTATTAAAATGTATAATCGATGAATTTTTGGCTCGTCTTAAAATATTAGAAATCGATACTTTTTTACCGCTGACCCTATGCGACGCAACCTTATTTTATGTATATCAAGTTAAAAAATTTGTACGCTGGTGTCTGTTTGGTACCAAATGATTCTGTAATCAATGTACTATTAAAATGTATAATCGATGAATTTTTGGCTCGTCTTAAAATATTAGAAATCGATACTTTTTTACCGCTGACCCCATTCGACGCAACTTTATTTTATGTACTATATCAAGTTAAAAAATTTGTACGCTGGTGTCTGTTTGGTACCAAATGGTTCTGTAATCAATGTACTATTAAAATGTATAATCGATGAAAATTTGGCTCGTCTTAAAATATTAGAAATCCATACTTTTTTACCGCTGACCCTATGCGACGCAACCTTATTTTATGTATATCAAGTTAAATAATTTGTACGCTGGTGTCTGTTTGGTACCAAATGATTGTGTAATCAATGTACTATTAAAATGTATAATCGATGAATTTTTGGCTCGTCTTAAAATATTAGAAATCGATACTTTTTTACCGCTGACTCCATTCGACGCAACTTTATTTTATGTATATCAAGTTAAAAAATTTGTACGCTAGTGTCTGCATGCTATCAAAAGATTCTGTAATCAATGTACTATTAAAATGTATAATCGATGAATTTTTGGCTCGTCTTTAAATATTTGAAATCGATACTTTTTTACCGCTGACCCCATTCGACGCAACTTTATTTTATGTATATCAAGTTAAAAAATTTGTACGCTGGTGTCTGCATGGTATCAAAAGATTCTGTAATCAATGTACTATTAAAATGTATAATCGATGAATTTTTGGCTCGTCTTAAAATATTAGAAATCGATACTTTTTTACCGCTGACCCTATGCGACGCAACCTTATTTTATGTATATCAAGTTAAAAAATTTGTACGCTGGTGTCTGTTTGGTACCAAATGGTTCTGTAATCAATGTACTATTAAAATGTATAATCGATGAATTTTTGGCTCGTCTTAAAATATTAGAAATCGATACTATTTTACCGCTGACCCTATGCGACGCAACCTTATTTTATGTATAGCAAATGAAAAAGTTTGTACGCTGTTGTCTGCTTGGTATCAAAAGATTCTGTAATCAATGTACTATTAAAATGTATAATCGATGAATTTTTGGCTCGTCTTAAAATATTAGAAATCGATACTTTATTACCGCTGACCCCATTCGACGCAACTTTATTTTATGTATATCAAGTTAAAAAATTTGTACGCTGGTGTCTGTTTGGTACCAAATGGTTCTGTAATCAATGTACTATTAAAATGTATAATCGATGAAATTTTGGCTCGTCTTAAAATATTAGAAATCCATACTTTTTTACCGCTGACCCTATGCGACGCAACCTTATTTTATGTATATCAAGTTAAAAAATTTGTACGCTGGTGTCTGTTTGGTACCAAATGATTCTGTAATCAATGTACTATTAAAATGTATAATCGATGAATTTTTGGCTCGTCTTAAAATATTAGAAATCGATACTTTTTTACCGCTGACCCTATGCGACGCAACCTTATTTTATGTATATCAAGTTAAAAAATTTGTACGCTGGTGTCTGTTTGGTACCAAATGATTCTGTAATCAATGTACTATTAAAATGTATAATCGATGAATTTTTGGCTCGTCTTTAAATATTTGTAATCGATACTTTTTTACCGCTGACCCTATGCGACGCAACCTTATTTTATGTATATCAAGTTAAAAAATTTGTACGCTGGTGTCTGTTTGGTACCAAATGATTCTGTAATCAATGTACTATTAAAATGTATAATCGATGAATTTTTGGCTCGTCTTAAAATATTAGAAATCGATACTTTTTTACCGCTGACCCTATGCGACGCAACCTTATTTTATGTATATCAAGTTAAAAAATTTGTACGCTGGTGTCTGTTTGGTACCAAATGATTCTGTAATCAATGTACTATTAAAATGTATAATCGATGAATTTTTGGCTCGTCTTAAAATATTAGAAATCGATACTTTTTTACCGCTGACCCCATTCGACGCAACTTTATTTTATGTATATCAAGTTAAAAAATTTGTACGCTGGTGTCTGTTTGGTACCAAATGGTTCTGTAATCAATGTACTATTAAAATGTATAATCGATGAAATTTTGGCTCGTCTTAAAATATTAGAAATCCATACTTTTTTACCGCTGACCCTATGCGACGCAACCTTATTTTATGTATATCAAGTTAAAAAATTTGTACGCTGGTGTCTGTTTGGTACCAAATGATTCTGTAATCAATGTACTATTAAAATGTATAATCGATGAATTTTTGGCTCGTCTTAAAATATTAGAAATCGATACTTTTTTACCGCTGACCCTATGCGACGCAACCTTATTTTATGTATATCAAGTTAAAAAATTTGTACGCTGGTGTCTGGTACCAAATGATTCTGTAATCAATGTACTATTAAAATGTATAATCGATGAATTTTTGGCTCGTCTTTAAATATTTGTAATCGATACTTTTTTACCGCTGACCCTATGCGACGCAACCTTATTTTATGTATATCAAGTTAAAAAATTTGTACGCTGGTGTCTGTTTGGTACCAAATGATTCTGTAATCAATGTACTATTAAAATGTATAATCGATGAATTTTTGGCTCGTCTTTAAATATTTGTAATCGATACTTTTTTACCGCTGACCCTATGCGACGCAACCTTATTTTATGTATATCAAGTTAAAAAATTTGTACGCTGGTGTCTGTTTGGTACCAAATGATTCTGTAATCAATGTACTATTAAAATGTATAATCGATGAATTTTTGGCTCGTCTTAAAATGTTAGAAATCGATACTTTTTTACCGCTGACCCTATGCGACGCAAACTTATTTTATGTATATCAAGTTAAAAAATTTGTACGCTGGTGTCTGTTTGGTACCAAATGATTCTGTAATCAATGTACTATTAAAATGTATAATCGATGAATTTTTGGCTCGTCTTAAAATATTAGAAATCGATACTTTTTTACCGCTGACCCTATGCGACGCAACCTTATTTTATGTATATCAAGTTAAAAAATTTGTACGCTGGTGTCTGTTTGGTACCAAATGATTCTGTAATCAATGTACTATTAAAATGTATAATCGATGAATTTTTGGCTCGTCTTAAAATATTAGAAATCGATACTTTTTTACCGCTGACCCCATTCGACGCAACTTTATTTTATGTATATCAAGTTAAAAAATTTGTACGCTGGTGTCTGTTTGGTACCAAATGGTTCTGTAATCAATGTACTATTAAAATGTATAATCGATGAAAATTTGGCTCGTCTTAAAATATTAGAAATCCATACTTTTTTACCGCTGACCCTATGCGACGCAACCTTATTTTATGTATATCAAGTTAAATAATTTGTACGCTGGTGTCTGTTTGGTACCAAATGATTGTGTAATCAATGTACTATTAAAATGTATAATCGATGAATTTTTGGCTCGTCTTAAAATATTAGAAATCGATACTTTTTTACCGCTGACTCCATTCGACGCAACTTTATTTTATGTATATCAAGTTAAAAAATTTGTACGCTGGTGTCTGCATGCTATCAAAAGATTCTGTAATCAATGTATTATTAAAATGTATAATCGATGAATTTTTGGCTCGTCTTTAAATATTTGAAATCGATACTTTTTTACCGCTGACTCCATTCGACGCAACTTTATTTTATGTATATCAAGTTAAAAAATTTGTACGCTGGTGTCTGCATGGTATCAAAAGATTCTGTAATCAATGTACTATTAAAATGTATAATCGATGAATTTTTGGCTCGTCTTAAAATATTAGAAATCGATACTATTTTACCGCTGACCCTATGCGACGCAACCTTATTTTATGTATATCAAGTTAAAAAATTTGTACGCTGGTGTCTGTTTGGTACCAAATGATTCTGTAATCAATGTACTATTAAAATGTATAATCGATGAATTTTTGGCTCGTCTTAAAATATTAGAAATCGATACTTTATTACCGCTGACCCCATTCGACGCAACTTTATTTTATGTATATCAAGTTAAAAAATTTGTACGCTGGTGTCTGTTTGGTACCAAATGGTTCTGTAATCAATGTACTATTAAAATGTATAATCGATGAAATTTTGGCTCGTCTTAAAATATTAGAAATCCATACTTTTTTACCGCTGACCCTATGCGACGCAACCTTATTTTATGTATATCAAGTTAAAAAATTTGTACGCTGGTGTCTGTTTGGTACCAAATGATTCTGTAATCAATGTACTATTAAAATGTATAATCGATGAATTTTTGGCTCGTCTTAAAATATTAGAAATCGATACTTTTTTACCGCTGACCCCATTTGACGCAACTTTATTTTATGTATAGCAAGTTAAAAAATTTGTACGCTGGTGTCTGTTTGGTACCAAATGGTTCTGTAATCAATGTACTATTAAAATGTATAATCGATGAATTTTTGGCTCGTCTTAAAATATTAGATATCGATACTTTTTTACCGCTGACCCTATGCGACGCAACCTTATTTTATGTAGTATATCAAGTTAAAAAATTTGTACGCTGGTGTCTGTTTGGTACCAAATGATTCTGTAATCAATGTACTATTAAAATGTATAATCGATGAATTTTTGGCTCGTCTTAAAATATTAGAAATCGATACTTTTTTACCGCTGACCCCATTCGACGCAACTTTATTTTATGTATATCAAGTTAAAAAATTTGTACACTGGTGTCTGTTTGGTACCAAATGGTTCTGTAATCAATGTACTATTAAAATGTATAATCGATGAAATTTTGGCTCGTCTTAAAATATTAGAAATCCATACTTTTTTACCGCTGACCCTATGCGACGCAACCTTATTTTATGTATATCAAGTTAAAAAATTTGTACGCTGGTGTCTGTTTGGTACCAAATGATTCTGTAATCAATGTACTATTAAAATGTATAATCGATGAATTTTTGGCTCGTCTTAAAATATTAGAAATCGATACTTTTTTACCGCTGACCCTATGCGACGCAACCTTATTTTATGTATATCAAGTTAAAAAATTTGTACGCTGGTGTCTGGTACCAAATGATTCTGTAATCAATGTACTATTAAAATGTATAATCGATGAATTTTTGGCTCGTCTTTAAATATTTGTAATCGATACTATTTTACCGCTGACCCTATGCGACGCAACCTTATTTTATGTATATCAAGTTAAAAAATTTGTACGCTGGTGTCTGTTTGGTACCAAATGATTCTGTAATCAATGTACTATTAAAATGTATAATCGATGAAATTTTGGCTCGTCTTAAAATATTAGAAATCCATACTTTTTTACCGCTGACCCTATGCGACGCAACCTTATTTTATGTATATCAAGTTAAAAAATTTGTACGCTGGTGTCTGTTTGGTACCAAATGGTTCTGTAATCAATGTACTATTAAAATGTATAATCGATGAATTTTTGGCTCGTCTTAAAATATTAGATATCGATACTTTTTTACCGCTGACCCTATGCGACGCAACCTTATTTTATGTAGTATATCAAGTTAAAAAATTTGTACGCTGGTGTCTGTTTGGTACCAAATGATTCTGTAATCAATGTACTATTAAAATGTATAATCGATGAATTTTTGGCTCGTCTTAAAATATTAGAAATCGATACTTTTTTACCGCTGACCCCATTCGACGCAACTTTATTTTATGTATATCAAGTTAAAAAATTTGTACACTGGTGTCTGTTTGGTACCAAATGGTTCTGTAATCAATGTACTATTAAAATGTATAATCGATGAAATTTTGGCTCGTCTTAAAATATTAGAAATCCATACTTTTTTACCGCTGACCCTATGCGACGCAACCTTATTTTATGTATATCAAGTTAAAAAATTTGTACGCTGGTGTCTGTTTGGTACCAAATGATTCTGTAATCAATGTACTATTAAAATGTATAATCGATGAATTTTTGGCTCGTCTTAAAATATTAGAAATCGATACTTTTTTACCGCTGACCCTATGCGACGCAACCTTATTTTATGTATATCAAGTTAAAAAATTTGTACGCTGGTGTCTGGTACCAAATGATTCTGTAATCAATGTACTATTAAAATGTATAATCGATGAATTTTTGGCTCGTCTTTAAATATTTGTAATCGATACTATTTTACCGCTGACCCTATGCGACGCAACCTTATTTTATGTATATCAAGTTAAAAAATTTGTACGCTGGTGTCAGTACTCTGCGTTGATACCACTGCTTCAATGTACTATTAAAATGTATAATCGATGAAATTTTGGCTCGTCTTAAAATATTAGAAATCCATACTTTTTTACCGCTGACCCTATGCGACGCAACCTTATTTTATGTATATCAAGTTAAAAAATTTGTACGCTGGTGTCTGTTTGGTACCAAATGATTCTGTAATCAATGTACTATTAAAATGTATAATCGATGAATTTTTGGCTCGTCTTAAAATATTAGAAATCGATACTTTTTTACCGCTGACCCCATTCGACGCAACTTTATTTTATGTATAGCAAGTTAAAAAATTTGTACGCTGGTGTCTGTTTGGTACCAAATGGTTCTGTAATCAATGTACTATTAAAATGTATAATCGATGAAATTTTGGCTCGTCTTAAAATATTGGAAATCCATACTTTTTTACCGCTGACCCTATGCGACGCAACCTTATTTTATGTATATCAAGTTAAAAAATTTGTACGCTGGTGTCTGTTTGGTACCAAATGATTCTGTAATCAATGTACTATTAAAATGTATAATCGATGAATTTTTGGTTCGTCTTTAAATATTTGTAATCGATACTTTTTTACCGCTGACCCCATTCGACGCAACTTTATTTTATGTATATCAAGTTAAAAAATTTGTACGCTGGTGTCTGCATGGTATCAAAAGATTCTGTAATCAATGTACTATTAAAATGTATAATCGATGAATTTTTGGCTCGTCTTAAAATATTAGAAATCGATACTTTTTTACCGCTGACCCTATGCGACGCAACCTTATTTTATGTATATCAAGTTAAAAAATTTGTACGCTGGTGTCTGTTTGGTACCAAATGATTCTGTAATCAATGTACTATTAAAATGTATAATCGATGAATTTTTGGCTCGTCTTAAAATATTAGAAATCGATACTTTTTTACCGCTGACCCCATTCGACGCAACTTTATTTTATGTATATCAAGTTAAAAAATTTGTACGCTGGTGTCTGTTTGGTACCAAATGGTTCTGTAATCAATGTACTATTAAAATGTATAATCGATGTGTTCGATAACAATAAAATGTAATTTTTGTACGTACCGAACGTAACTTCTTAACTCTTATTCCAAGATTAATATCAATTCTTTTTATATTCTTGCTATGTATAATCCTTCCTTGTTTTACGACGTTATTTCATATTATGTACAGGACTGAATGTAGTACAGGTTATATAGGAGTTGTCTTCATCTTAGAAACAGGAACCAGAATATTTATAGGATTCAAAACAGGAACCAGGATATATATATATATATATATCTGTAAAGAATTCCTGCGTCTCTAAAGAAATTAGGAAATATAATTAAAATATGAATTAAATGATATCACCGTAAGGCAAGATAAAAATGATTATGGATAATATCACCGTAAGGCAAAATATGAATAAGAGTTTTATAGTTTTCAGTTATCACCTTTTAAGGCAGAGAAAATATTAATCAGCTTTGATAAGATTAGATTGATAAAAATATAAATCACCATAAGGCAAAGATAGAATTAATTTGATAAAGATATAAATCACCATAAGGCAAAGATATATTAATCACCATAAGGCAAAGATAGAATTTGTTTGATAAAGATATAAAACACCATAAGGCAAAGATATATTAATCACCATAAGGCAAAGATAGAATTTGTTTGATAAAGATATAAAACACCATAAGGCAAAGATATATTAATCACCATAAGGCAAAGATAGAATTTGTTTGATAAAGATATAAAACACCATAAGGCAAAGATATATTAATCACCATAAGGCAAAGATAGAATTTGGATGATCACCTTATGGCTAGCCTCAAATAATTGGCTTGATGGAAGGTATCGACTATCATGATATGTACTTACATGATGTCCCCAATTGGACAAAGTCGACCTTCCTAACCAGATATATGTAATTAACCAAATATATTTCGATGTATCTCTGATGATCTTGATATTTCCGTACGATGCGCATCGTGTCGATTCAAACATCAAACGAACCACCATAAACAGCTGCATAGCAACCAGATCTTTTTCTTTTCTCACGGCACTCTATGAAAGATTCGAATAGACTTTCCTATACACGATGAAATTTTGGCTCGTCTTAAAATATTAGAAATCGATACTTTTTTACCGCTGACCCTATGCGACGCAACCTTATTTTATGTATATCAAGTTAAAAAATTTGTACGCTGGTGTCTGGTACCAAATGATTCTGTAATCAATGTACTATTAAAATGTATAATCGATGAATTTTTGGCTCGTCTTTAAATATTTGTAATCGATACTTTTTTACCGCTGACCCTATGCGACGCAACCTTATTTTATGTATATCAAGTTAAAAAATTTGTACGCTGGTGTCTGTTTGGTACCAAATGATTCTGTAATCAATGTACTATTAAAATGTATAATCGATGAATTTTTGGCTCGTCTTTAAATATTTGTAATCGATACTTTTTTACCGCTGACCCTATGCGACGCAACCTTATTTTATGTATATCAAGTTAAAAAATTTGTACGCTGGTGTCTGTTTGGTACCAAATGATTCTGTAATCAATGTACTATTAAAATGTATAATCGATGAATTTTTGGCTCGTCTTAAAATATTAGAAATCGATACTTTTTTACCGCTGACCCTATGCGACGCAACCTTATTTTATGTATATCAAGTTAAAAAATTTGTACGCTGGTGTCTGTTTGGTACCAAATGATTCTGTAATCAATGTACTATTAAAATGTATAATCGATGAATTTTTGGCTCGTCTTAAAATATTAGAAATCGATACTTTTTTACCGCTGACCCCATTCGACGCAACTTTATTTTATGTATATCAAGTTAAAAAATTTGTACGCTGGTGTCTGTTTGGTACCAAATGGTTCTGTAATCAATGTACTATTAAAATGTATAATCGATGAAATTTTGGCTCGTCTTAAAATATTAGAAATCCATACTTTTTTACCGCTGACCCTATGCGACGCAACCTTATTTTATGTATATCAAGTTAAAAAATTTGTACGCTGGTGTCTGTTTGGTACCAAATGATTCTGTAATCAATGTACTATTAAAATGTATAATCGATGAATTTTTGGCTCGTCTTAAAATATTAGAAATCGATACTTTTTTACCGCTGACCCTATGCGACGCAACCTTATTTTATGTATATCAAGTTAAAAAATTTGTACGCTGGTGTCTGGTACCAAATGATTCTGTAATCAATGTACTATTAAAATGTATAATCGATGAATTTTTGGCTCGTCTTTAAATATTTGTAATCGATACTTTTTTACCGCTGACCCTATGCGACGCAACCTTATTTTATGTATATCAAGTTAAAAAATTTGTACGCTGATGTCTGTTTGGTACCAAATGATTCTGTAATCAATGTACTATTAAAATGTATAATCGATGAATTTTTGGCTCGTCTTAAAATATTAGAAATCGATACTTTTTTACCGCTGACCCCATTCGACGCAACTTTATTTTATGTATATCAAGTTAAAAAATTTGTACGCTGGTGTCTGTTTGGTACCAAATGGTTCTGTAATCAATGTACTATTAAAATGTATAATCGATGAAAATTTGGCTCGTCTTAAAATATTAGAAATCCATACTTTTTTACCGCTGACCCTATGCGACGCAACCTTATTTTATGTATATCAAGTTAAATAATTTGTACGCTGGTGTCTGTTTGGTACCAAATGATTGTGTAATCAATGTACTATTAAAATGTATAATCGATGAATTTTTGGCTCGTCTTAAAATATTAGAAATCGATACTTTTTTACCGCTGACTCCATTCGACGCAACTTTATTTTATGTATATCAAGTTAAAAAATTTGTACGCTGGTGTCTGCATGCTATCAAAAGATTCTGTAATCAATGTATTATTAAAATGTATAATCGATGAATTTTTGGCTCGTCTTTAAATATTTGAAATCGATACTTTTTTACCGCTGACTCCATTCGACGCAACTTTATTTTATGTATATCAAGTTAAAAAATTTGTACGCTGGTGTCTGCATGGTATCAAAAGATTCTGTAATCAATGTACTATTAAAATGTATAATCGATGAATTTTTGGCTCGTCTTAAAATATTAGAAATCGATACTATTTTACCGCTGACCCTATGCGACGCAACCTTATTTTATGTATATCAAGTTAAAAAATTTGTACGCTGGTGTCTGTTTGGTACCAAATGGTTCTGTAATCAATGTACTATTAAAATGTATAATCGATGAAATTTTGGCTCGTCTTAAAATATTAGAAATCCATACTTTTTTACCGCTGACCCTATGCGACGCAACCTTATTTTATGTATATCAAGTTAAAAAATTTGTACGCTGGTGTCTGTTTGGTACCAAATGATTCTGTAATCAATGTACTATTAAAATGTATAATCGATGAATTTTTGGCTCGTCTTAAAATATTAGAAATCGATACTTTTTTACCGCTGACCCCATTTGACGCAACTTTATTTTATGTATAGCAAGTTAAAAAATTTGTACGCTGGTGTCTGTTTGGTACCAAATGGTTCTGTAATCAATGTACTATTAAAATGTATAATCGATGAATTTTTGGCTCGTCTTAAAATATTAGATATCAATACTTTTTTACCGCTGACCCTATGCGACGCAACCTTATTTTATGTAGTATATCAAGTTAAAAAATTTGTACGCTGGTGTCTGTTTGGTACCAAATGATTCTGTAATCAATGTACTATTAAAATGTATAATCGATGAATTTTTGGCTCGTCTTAAAATATTAGAAATCGATACTTTTTTACCGCTGACCCCATTCGACGCAACTTTATTTTATGTATATCAAGTTAAAAAATTTGTACACTGGTGTCTGTTTGGTACCAAATGGTTCTGTAATCAATGTACTATTAAAATGTATAATCGATGAAATTTTGGCTCGTCTTAAAATATTAGAAATCCATACTTTTTTACCGCTGACCCTATGCGACGCAACCTTATTTTATGTATATCAAGTTAAAAAATTTGTACGCTGGTGTCTGTTTGGTACCAAATGATTCTGTAATCAATGTACTATTAAAATGTATAATCGATGAATTTTTGGCTCGTCTTAAAATATTAGAAATCGATACTTTTTTACCGCTGACCCTATGCGACGCAACCTTATTTTATGTATATCAAGTTAAAAAATTTGTACGCTGGTGTCTGTTTGGTACCAAATGATTCTGTAATCAATGTACTATTAAAATGTATAATCGATGAGTTTTTGGCTCGTCTTAAAATATTAGAAATCGATACTTTTTTACCGCTGACCCCATTCGACGCAACTTTATTTTATGTATATTAAGTTAAAAAATTTGTACGCTGGTGTCTGTTTGGTACCAAATGGTTCTGTAATCAATGTACTATTAAAATGTATAATCGATGAAAATTTGGCTCGTCTTAAAATATTAGAAATCCATACTTTTTTACCGCTGACCCTATGCGACGCAACCTTATTTTATGTATATCAAGTTAAATAATTTGTACGCTGGTGTCTGTTTGGTACCAAATGATTGTGTAATCAATGTACTATTAAAATGTATAATCGATGAATTTTTGGCTCGTCTTAAAATATTAGAAATCGATACTTTTTTACCGCTGACTCCATTCGACGCAACTTTATTTTATGTATATCAAGTTAAAAAATTTGTACGCTGGTGTCTGCATGCTATCAAAAGATTCTGTAATCAATGTACTATTAAAATGTATAATCGATGAATTTTTGGCTCGTCTTAAAATATTAGAAATCGATACTATTTTACCGCTGACCCTATGCGACGCAACCTTATTTTATGTATATCAAGTTAAAAAATTTGTACGCTGGTGTCTGTTTGGTACCAAATGATTCTGTAATCAATGTACTATTAAAATGTATAATCGATGAATTTTTGGCTCGTCTTAAAATATTAGAAATCGATACTTTTTTACCGCTGACCCCATTTGACGCAACTTTATTTTATGTATAGCAAGTTAAAAAATTTGTACGCTGGTGTCTGTTTGGTACCAAATGGTTCTGTAATCAATGTACTATTAAAATGTATAATCGATGAATTTTTGGCTCGTCTTAAAATATTAGATATCAATACTTTTTTACCGCTGACCCTATGCGACGCAACCTTATTTTATGTAGTATATCAAGTTAAAAAATTTGTACGCTGGTGTCTGTTTGGTACCAAATGATTCTGTAATCAATGTACTATTAAAATGTATAATCGATGAATTTTTGGCTCGTCTTAAAATATTAGAAATCGATACTTTTTTACCGCTGACCCCATTCGACGCAACTTTATTTTATGTATATCAAGTTAAAAAATTTGTACACTGGTGTCTGTTTGGTACCAAATGGTTCTGTAATCAATGTACTATTAAAATGTATAATCGATGAAATTTTGGCTCGTCTTAAAATATTAGAAATCCATACTTTTTTACCGCTGACCCTATGCGACGCAACCTTATTTTATGTATATCAAGTTAAAAAATTTGTACGCTGGTGTCTGTTTGGTACCAAATGATTCTGTAATCAATGTACTATTAAAATGTATAATCGATGAATTTTTGGCTCGTCTTAAAATATTAGAAATCGATACTTTTTTACCGCTGACCCTATGCGACGCAACCTTATTTTATGTATATCAAGTTAAAAAATTTGTACGCTGGTGTCTGGTACCAAATGATTCTGTAATCAATGTACTATTAAAATGTATAATCGATGAGTTTTTGGCTCGTCTTTAAATATTTGTAATCGATACTTTTTTACCGCTGACCCTATGCGACGCAACCTTATTTTATGTATATCAAGTTAAAAAATTTGTACGCTGGTGTCTGTTTGGTACCAAATGATTCTGTAATCAATGTACTATTAAAATGTATAATCGATGAATTTTTGGCTCGTCTTAAAATATTAGAAATCGATACTTTTTTACCGCTGACCCTATGCGACGCAACCTTATTTTATGTATATCAAGTTAAAAAATTTGTACGCTGGTGTCTGTTTGGTACCAAATGATTCTGTAATCAATGTACTATTAAAATGTATAATCGATGAATTTTTTGCTCGTCTTAAAATATTAGAAATCGATACTTTTTTACCGCTGACCCTATGCGACGCAACCTTATTTTATGTATATCAAGTTAAAAAATTTGTACGCTGGTGTCTGGTACCAAATGATTGTGTAATCAATGTACTATTAAAATGTATAATCGATGAATTTTTGGCTCGTCTTAAAATATTAGAAATCGATACTTTTTTACCGCTGACTCCATTCGACGCAACTTTATTTTATGTATATCAAGTTAAAAAATTTGTACGCTGGTGTCTGCATGCTATCAAAAGATTCTGTAATCAATGTACTATTAAAATGTATAATCGATGAATTTTTGGCTCGTCTTTAAATATTTGAAATCGATACTTTTTTACCGCTGACCCCATTCGACGCAACTTTATTTTATGTATATCAAGTTAAAAAATTTGTACGCTGGTGTCTGCATGGTATCAAAAGATTCTGTAATCAATGTACTATTAAAATGTATAATCGATGAATTTTTGGCTCGTCTTAAAATATTAGAAATCGATACTTTTTTACCGCTGACCCTATGCGACGCAACCTTATTTTATGTATATCAAGTTAAAAAATTTGTACGCTGGTGTCTGTTTGGTACCAAATGGTTCTGTAATCAATGTACTATTAAAATGTATAATCGATGAATTTTTGGCTCGTCTTAAAATATTAGAAATCGATACTTTTTTACCGCTGACCCTATGCGACGCATCCTTAATTTATGTATAGCAAATGAAATAGTTTGTATGCTGTTGTCTGCTTGGTACCAAAAGATTCTGTAATCAATGTACTATTAAAATGTATAATCGATGAATTTTTGGCTCGTCTTAAAATATTAGAAATCGATACTTTTTTACCGCTGACCCTATGCGACGCATCCTTAATTTATGTATAGCAAATGAAAAAGTTTGTACGCTGTTGTCTGCTTGGTACCAAAAGATTCTGTAATCAATGTACTATTAAAATGTATAATGGATGAATTTTTGGCTCGTCTTTAAATATTAGAAATCGATACTTTTTTACCGCTGACCCCATGCGACGCAACCTTATTTTATGTATATCAAGTTAAAAAATTTGTACGCTGGTGTCTATTTGGTACCAAATGATTCTGTAATCAATGTACTATTAAAATGTATAATCGATGAATTTTTGGCTCGTCTTTAAATATTAGAAATCGATACTTTTTTACCGCTGACCTCATTCGACGCAACTTTATTTTATGTATATCAAGTTAAAAAATTTGTACGATGGTGTCTGTTTGGTACCAAATGGTTCTGTAATCAATGTACTATTAAAATGTATAATCGATGAATTTTTGGCTCGTCTTTAAATATTTGTAATCGATACTTTTTTACCGCTGACCCCATTCGACGCAACTTTATTTTATGTATATCAAGTTAAAAAATTTGTACGCTGGTGTCTGCATGGTATCAAAAGATTCTGTAATCAATGTACTATTAAAATGTATAATCGATGAATTTTTGGCTCGTCTTAAAATATTAGAAATCGATACTTTTTTACCGCTGACCTCATTCGACGCAACTTTATTTTATGTATATCAAGTTAAAAAATTTGTACGATGGTGTCTGTTTGGTACCAAATGGTTCTGTAATCAATGTACTATTAAAATGTATAATCGATGAATTTTTGGCTCGTCTTAAAATATTGGAAATCGATACTTTTTACCGCTGATCCTATGCGACGCAACCTTATTTTATGTATATCAAGTTAAAAAATTTGTACGCTGGTGTCTGCATGGTACCAAATGGTTCTGTAATCAATGTACTATTAAAATGTATAATCGATGAATTTTTGGCTCGTCTTAAAATATTAGAAATCGATACTTTTTTACCGCTGACCCTATGCGACGCAACCTTATTTTATGTATATCAAGTTAAATAATTTGTACGCTGGTGTCTGTTTGGTACCAAATGATTGTGTAAACAATGTACTATTAAAATGTATAATCGATGAATTTTTGGCTCGTCTTAAAATATTAGAAATCGATACTTTTTTACCGCTGACTCCATTCGACGCAACTTTATTTTATGTATATCAAGTTAAAAAATTTGTACGCTGGTGTCTGCATGCTATCAAAAGATTCTGTAATCAATGTACTATTAAAATGTATAATCGATGAATTTTTGGCTCGTCTTAAAATATTGGAAATCGATACTTTTTACCGCTGATCCTATGCGACGCAACCTTATTTTATGTATATCAAGTTAAAAAATTTGTACGCTGGTGTCTGCATGGTACCAAATGGTTCTGTAATCAATGTACTATTAAAATGTATAATCGATGAATTTTTGGCTCGTCTTTAAATATTAGAAATCGATACTTTTTTACCGCTGACCCCATGCGACGCAACCTTATTTTATGTATATCAAGTTAAAAAATTTGTACGCTGGTGTCTATTTGGTACCAAATGATTCTGTAATCAATGTACTATTAAAATATCGATGAATTTTTGGCTCGTCTTTAAATATTAGAAATCGATACTTTTTTACCGCTGACCTCATTCGACGCAACTTTATTTTATGTATATCAAGTTAAAAAATTTGTACGATGGTGTCTGTTTGGTACCAAATGGTTCTGTAATCAATGTACTATTAAAATGTATAATCGATGAATTTTTGGCTCGTCTTTAAATATTTGTAATCGATACTTTTTTACCGCTGACCCCATTCGACGCAACTTTATTTTATGTATATCAAGTTAAAAAATTTGTACGCTGGTGTCTGCATGGTATCAAAAGATTCTGTAATCAATGTACTATTAAAATGTATAATCGATGAATTTTTGGCTCGTCTTAAAATATTAGAAATCGATACTTTTTTACCGCTGACCTCATTCGACGCAACTTTATTTTATGTATATCAAGTTAAAAAATTTGTACGATGGTGTCTGTTTGGTACCAAATGGTTCTGTAATCAATGTACTATTAAAATGTATAATCGATGAATTTTTGGCTCGTCTTAAAATATTGGAAATCGATACTTTTTACCGCTGATCCTATGCGACGCAACCTTATTTTATGTATATCAAGTTAAAAAATTTGTACGCTGGTGTCTGCATGGTACCAAATGGTTCTGTAATCAATGTACTATTAAAATGTATAATCGATGAATTTTTGGCTCGTCTTAAAATATTAGAAATCGATACTTTTTTACCGCTGACCCTATGCGACGCAACCTTATTTTATGTATATCAAGTTAAATAATTTGTACGCTGGTGTCTGTTTGGTACCAAATGATTGTGTAAACAATGTACTATTAAAATGTATAATCGATGAATTTTTGGCTCGTCTTAAAATATTAGAAATCGATACTTTTTTACCGCTGACTCCATTCGACGCAACTTTATTTTATGTATATCAAGTTAAAAAATTTGTACGCTGGTGTCTGCATGCTATCAAAAGATTCTGTAATCAATGTACTATTAAAATGTATAATCGATGAATTTTTGGCTCGTCTTAAAATATTGGAAATCGATACTTTTTACCGCTGATCCTATGCGACGCAACCTTATTTTATGTATATCAAGTTAAAAAATTTGTACGCTGGTGTCTGCATGGTACCAAATGGTTCTGTAATCAATGTACTATTAAAATGTATAATCGATGAATTTTTGGCTCGTCTTAAAATATTAGAAATCGATACTTTTTTACCGCTGACCCTATGCGACGCAACCTTATTTTATGTATATCAAGTTAAATAATTTGTACGCTGGTGTCTGTTTGGTACCAAATGATTGTGTAAACAATGTACTATTAAAATGTATAATCGATGAATTTTTGGCTCGTCTTAAAATATTAGAAATCGATACTTTTTTACCGCTGACTCCATTCGACGCAACTTTATTTTATGTATATCAAGTTAAAAAATTTGTACGCTGGTGTCTGCATGCTATCAAAAGATTCTGTAATCAATGTACTATTAAAATGTATAATCGATGAATTTTTGGCTCGTCTTAAAATATTAGAAATCGATACTTTTTTACCGCTGACCCTATGCGACGCATCCTTAATTTATGTATAGCAAATGAAAACGTTTGTATGCTGTTGTCTGCTTGGTACCAAAAGATTCTGTAATCAATGTACTATTAAAATGTATAATCGATGAATTTTTGGCTCGTCTTAAGATATTAGAAACCGATACTTTTTTACCGCTGACTCCATTCGACGCAACTTTATTTTATGTATATCAAGTTAAAAAATTTGTACGCTGGTGTCTGCATGCTATCAAAAGATTCTGTAATCAATGTACTATTAAAATGTATAATCGATGAATTTTTGGCTCGTCTTAAAATATTAGAAATCGATACTTTTTTACCGCTGACCCTATGCGACGCATCCTTAATTTATGTATAGCAAATGAAAAAGTTTGTATGCTGTTGTCTGCTTGGTACCAAAAGATTCTGTAATCAATGTACTATTAAAATGTATAATGGATGAATTTTTGGCTCGTCTTAAAATATTAGAAATCGATACTTTTTTACCGCTGACCCTATGCGACGCATCCTTAATTTATGTATAGCAAATGAAAAAGTTTGTACGCTGTTGTCTGCTTGGTACCAAAAGATTCTGTAATCAATGTACTATTAAAATGTATAATGGATGAATTTTTGGCTCGTCTTAAAATATTAGAATTCCATACTTTTTTACCGCTGACCCTATGCGACGCAACCTTATTTTATGTATATCAAGTTAAAAAATTTGTACGCTGGTGTCTGTTTGGTACCAAATGATTCTGTAATCAATGTACTATTAAAATGTATAATCGATGAATTTTTGGCTCGTCTTAAAATATTAGAAATCGATACTTTTTTACCGCTGACCCTATGCGACGCATCCTTAATTTATGTATAGCAAATGAAAAAGTTTGTACGCTGTTGTCTGCTTGGTACCAAAAGATTCTGTAATCAATGTACTATTAAAATGTATAATGGATGAATTTTTGGCTCGTCTTTAAATATTAGAAATCGATACTTTTTTACCGCTGACCCCATGCGACGCAACCTTATTTTATGTATATCAAGTTAAAAAATTTGTACGCTGGTGTCTGTTTGGTACCAAATGGTTCTGTAATCAATGTACTATTAAAATGTATAATCGATGAATTTTTGACTCGTCTTAAAATATTAGAATTCCATACTTTTTTACCGCTGACCCTATGCGACGCAACCTTATTTTATGTATATCAAGTTAAAAAATTTGTACGCTGGTGTCTGTTTGGTACCAAATGATTCTGTAATCAATGTACTATTAAAATGTATAATCGATGAATTTTTGGCTCGTCTTAAAATATTAGAAATCGATACTTTTTTACCGCTGACCTCATTCGACGCAACTTTATTTTATGTATATCAAGTTAAAAAATTTGTACGCTGGTGTCTGTTTGGTACCAAATGGTTCTGTAATCAATGTATTGGCGGTCCGATAAGTACTTAGCCTCACCGCCCGATGGTGCCAGTATCACAAGAGAGATTTACTATCGTGTAGTACATTCTCGTAGACGGCTACTGTCAAAATTTCAACCGAATCGGACTCGTAGTTTTGTTTTGACCGCGTGTGGGAGCGAGCGTGTCCACGGATTTTAGAAAAATGGAAAAAGAGCAATATCGGTCGGTGATTCGATTCTTGTTTTTGGAAGGGAAATCGCGCAGCGAAATCAAAGAGCGCTTGGATGCTGTGTACGGTGACTCTTCTCCTTCGATGGCGACCGTCAAAAATTGGTTTAACGAGTTTCAACGTGGTCGCACGTCGGTTTTTAATGAGCCACGCTCAGGTGCCCCGAAAATGGCTACCACGGAGGATAACGTGACAAAAATCCACGATCTCGTATTGGCAGACCGCCGATTGAAGGTGCGCGAGATAGCTGAAACAGTGGGCATCTCAAAAGACCGCGTGGGTCATATCCTGCATGAAATTTTGGGCATGAGAAAGCTGTCGGCGCGATGGGTGCCGCGTTTGCTCACTCCGGACAACAAGCGCAACCGTGAGACCATTTCAGAGCAGTGTTTGACGCTGTTTAAGCGCAATCCGAAGGAGTTTCTGCGTCGTTTCGTGACCGTCGACGAAACATGGATCCACTGGTACACACCAGAGACCAAGGAACAGTCGAAACAGTGGACTTCACCCGGCGAACGTGCTCCGAAGAAGGCGAAGACCGTCCTATCGGCCGGAAAGGTGATGGCCACAGTTTTCTGGGATTCACAAGGTGTGATCTACATCGACTACCTGGAGAAGGGCAAAACGGTCACAGGGCTCTACTATGCCGAATTATTGGGCCGATTCGACGCCGAATTGCAGAAAAAACGGCCCCATTTGGCGAAGAAAAAAGTGCTCTTCCACCATGACAACGCACCGGCTCACACCTCCGCCGTCGCCACGGCCAAATTGGTCGAATTGCACTACGAACTGCTGCCCCATCCACCGTATTCTCCAGATTTGGCCCCGTGCGACTTTTTTTTGTTTCCAAACTTGAAAAAGTCACTCGCCGGGCAGAAATTTGAGTCGAATGAGGAGGTCATCGCCGCGACGGAGGCCTACTTTGCAGACTTCGAGAAAACGTATTTTTCAGATGGGTTAAAGAAGTTGGAGCATCGCTGGGTCAAGTGTATCGAGCTAAAAGGAGACTATGTTGAGAAATAAATCGCCACTTTTCCAAAATTTTCGTTTTTCTTTTGTAGGCTAAGTACTTATCGGACCGCCCTTACTATTAAAATGTATAATCGATGAATTTTTGGCTCGTCTTAAAATATTAGAATTCCATACTTTTTTACCGCTGACCCTATGCGACGCAACCTTATTTTATGTATATCAAGTTAAAAAATTTGTACGCTGGTGTCTATTTGGTACCAAATGATTCTGTAATGTACTATTAAAATGTATAATCGATGAATTTTTGGCTCGTCTTAAAATATTAGAAATCGATACTTTTTTACCGCTGACCTCATTCGACGCAACTTTATTTTATGTATATCAAGTTAAAAAATTTGTACGATGGTGTCTGTTTGGTACCAAATGGTTCTGTAATCAATGTACTATTAAAATGTATAATCGATGAATTTTTGGCTCGTCTTAAAATATTAGAAATCCATACTTTTTTACCGCTGACCCTATGCGACGCAACCTTATTTTATGTATAGTAAGTTAAAAAATTTGTACGCTGGTGTCTGTTTGGTACCAAATGATTCTGTAATCAATGTACTATTAAAATGTATAATCGATGAATTTTTGGCTCGTCTTTAAATATTTGTAATCGATACTTTTTTACCGCTGACCCCATTCGACGCAACTTTATTTTATGTATATCAAGTTAAAAAATTTGTACGCTGGTGTCTGCATGGTATCAAAAGATTCTGTAATCAATGTACTATTAAAATGTATAATCGATGAATTTTTGGCTCGTCTTAAAATATTGGAAATCGATACTTTTTACCGCTGATCCTATGCGACGCAACCTTATTTTATGTATATCAAGTTAAAAAATTTGTACGCTGGTGTATTTGGTACCAAATGGTTCTGTAATCAATGTACTATTAAAATGTATAATCGATGAATTTTTGGCTCGTCTTAAAATATTAGAATTCCATACTTTTTTACCGCTGACCCTATGCGACGCAACCTTATTTTATGTATATCAAGTTAAAAAATTTGTACGCTGGTGTCTGTTTGGTACCAAATGATTCTGTAATCAATGTACTATTAAAATGTATAATCGATGAATTTTTGGCTCATCTTAAAATATTAGAAATCGATACTTTTTTACCGCTGACCTCATTCGACGCAACTTTATTTTATGTATATCAAGTTAAAAAATTTGTACGCTGGTGTCTGTTTGGTACCAAATGGTTCTGTAATCAATGTACTATTAAAATGTATAATCGATGAATTTTTGGCTCGTCTTAAAATATTAGAATTCCATACTTTTTTACCGCTGACCCTATGCGACGCAACCTTATTTTATGTATATCAAGTTAAAAAATTTGTACGCTGGTGTCTATTTGGTACCAAATGATTCTGTAATCAATGTACTATTAAAATGTATAATCGATGAATTTTTGGCTCGTCTTAAAATATTAGAAATCGATACTTTTTTACCGCTGACCTCATTCGACGCAACTTTATTTTATGTATATCAAGTTAAAAAATTTGTACGATGGTGTCTGTTTGGTACCAAATGGTTCTGTAATCAATGTACTATTAAAATGTATAATCGATGAATTTTTGGCTCGTCTTAAAATATTAGAAATCCATACTTTTTTACCGCTGACCCTATGCGACGCATCTTTAATTTATGTATAGCAAATGAAAAAGTTTGTATGCTGTTGTCTGCTTGGTACCAAAAGATTCTGTAATCAATGTACTATTAAAATGTATAATGGATGAATTTTTGGCTCGTCTTAAAATATTAGAAATCGATACTTTTTTACCGCTGACCCCATTCGACGCAACTTTATTTTATGTATATCAAGTTAAAAAATTTGTACGCTGGTGTCTGCATGGTATCAAAAGATTCTGTAATCAATGTACTATTAAAATGTATAATCGATGAATTTTTGGCTCGTCTTAAAATATTGGAAATCGATACTTTTTACCGCTGATCCTATGCGACGCAACCTTATTTTATGTATATCAAGTTAAAAAATTTGTATGCTGGTGTCTGCATGGTACCAAATGGTTCTGTAATCAATGTACTATTAAAATGTATAATCGATGAATTTTTGGCTCGTCTTAAAATATTAGAAATCGATACTTTTTTACCGCTGACCCTATGCGACGCAACCTTATTTTATGTATATCAAGTTAAATAATTTGTACGCTGGTGTCTGTTTGGTACCAAATGATTGTGTAAACAATGTACTATTAAAATGTATAATCGATGAATTTTTGGCTCGTCTTAAAATATTAGAAATCGATACTTTTTTACCGCTGACTCCATTCGACGCAACTTTATTTTATGTATATCAAGTTAAAAAATTTGTACGCTGGTGTCTGCATGCTATCAAAAGATTCTGTAATCAATGTACTATTAAAATGTATAATCGATGAATTTTTGGCTCGTCTTAAAATATTAGAAATCGATACTTTTTTACCGCTGACCCTATGCGACGCATCCTTAATTTATGTATAGCAAATGAAAAAGTTTGTATGCTGTTGTCTGCTTGGTACCAAAAGATTCTGTAATCAATGTACTATTAAAATGTATAATGGATGAATTTTTGGCTCGTCTTAAAATATTAGAAATCGATACTTTTTTACCGCTGACCCCATTCGACGCAACTTTATTTTATGTATATCAAGTTAAAAAATGTGTACGCTGGTGTCTGCATGGTATCAAAAGATTCTGTAATCAATGTACTATTAAAATGTATAATCGATGAATTTTTTGCTCGTCTTAAAATATTGGAAATCGATACTTTTTACCGCTGATCCTATGCGACGCAACCTTATTTTATGTATATCACGTTAAAAAATTTGTACGCTAGTGTCTGCATGGTATCAAAAGATTCTGTAATCAATGTACTATTAAAATGTATAATCGATGAATTTTTGGCTCGTCTTAAAATATTAGAAATCGATACTTTTTTACCGCTGACCCTATGCGACGCATCCTTAATTTATGTATAGCAAATGAAAAAGTTTGTATGCTGTTGTCTGCTTGGTACCAAAAGATTCTGTAATCAATGTACTATTAAAATGTATAATGGATGAATTTTTGGCTCGTCTTAAAATATTAGAAATCGATACTTTTTTACCGCTGACCCTATGCGACGCATCCTTAATTTATGTATAGCAAATGAAAAAGTTTGTACGCTGTTGTCTGCTTGGTACCAAAAGATTCTGTAATCAATGTACTATTAAAATGTATAATGGATGAATTTTTGGCTCGTCTTTAAATATTAGAAATCGATACTTTTTTATCGCTGACCCCATTCGACGCAACTTTATTTTATGTATATCAAGTTAAAAAATGTGTACGCTGGTGTCTGCATGCTATCAAAAGATTCTGTAATCAATGTACTATTAAAATGTATAATCGATGAATTTTTGGCTCGTCTTAAAATATTAGAAATCGATACTTTTTACCGCTGATCCTATGCGACGCAACCTTATTTTATGTATATCAAGTTAAAAAATTTGTACGCTAGTGTCTGCATGGTATCAAAAGATTCTGTAATCAATGTACTATTAAAATGTATAATGGATGAATTTTTGGCTCGTCTTAAAATATTAGAAATCGATACTTTTTTACCGCTGACCCTATGCGACGCATCCTTAATTCATGTATAGCAAATGAAAAAGTTTGTACGCTGTTGTCTGCTTGGTACCAAAAGATTCTGTAATCAATGTACTATTAAAATGTATAATGGATGAATTTTTGGCTCGTCTTTAAATATTAGAAATCGATACCTTTTTACCGCTGACCCCATGCGACGCAACATTATTTTATGTATATCAAGTTAAAAAATTTGTACGCTGGTGTCTGTTTGGTACCAAATGGTTCTGTAATCAATGTACTATTAAAATGTATAATGGATGAATTTTTGGCTCGTCTTTAAATATTAGAAATCCATACTTTTTTACCGCTGACCCTATGCGACGCAACCTTATTTTATGTATATCAAGTTAAAAAATTTGTACGCTGGTGTCTGTTTGGTACCAAATGGTTCTGTGATCAATGTACTATTAAAATGTATAATCGATGAATTTTTGGCTCGTCTTGAAATATTAGAAATCGATATTTTTTTACCGCTGACCCTATGCGACGCATCCTTATTTTATGTATATCAAGTTAAAAAATTTGTACGCTGGTGTCTGCATGGTACCAAATGGTTCTGTAATCAATGTACTATTAAAATGTATAATCGATGAATTTTTGGCTCGTCTTAAAATATTAGAAATCTATACTTTTTTACCGCTGACCCCATTCGACGCAACTTTATTTTATGTATATCAAGTTAAAAAATTTGTACGCTGGTGTCTGTTTGGTACCAAATGGTTCTGTAATCAATGTACTATTAAAATGTATAATCGATGAATTTTTGGCTCGTCTTAAAATATTAGAAATCGATACTTTTTTACCGCTGACCCTATGCGACGCATCCTTAATTTATGTATAGCAAATGAAAAAGTTTGTATGCTGTTGTCTGCTTGGTACCAAAAGATTCTGTAATCAATGTACTATTAAAATGTATAATGGATGAATTTTTGGCTCGTCTTTAAATATTAGAAATCGATACTTTTTTACCGCTGACCTCATGCGACGCAACCTTATTTTATGTATATCAAGTTAAAAAATTTGTACGCAGGTGTCTGTTTGGTACCAAATGGTTCTGTAATCAATGTACTATAAAAATGTATAATCGATGAATTTTTGGCTCGTCTTAAAATATTAGAAATCGATACTTTTTTACCGCTGATCCCATTCGATGCCACTTTATTTTATGTATATAAAGTTAAAAAATTTGTACGCTGGTGCCTGCATAGTATCAAAAGATTCTGTAATCAATGTACTATTAAAATGTATAATCGATGAATTATTTGGCTCGTCTTAAAATATTAGAAATCCATACTTTTTTACCGCTGATCCTATGCGACGCAACCTTATTTTATGTATATCAAGTTAAAAAATTTGTACGCTAGTGTCTGTTTGGTACCAAATGATTCTGTAATCAATGTACTATTAAAATGTATAATCAATGAATTTTTGGCTCATCTTAAAATATTAGAAATCGATACTTTTTTACCGCTGACCCCATTCGACGCAACTTTATTTTATGTATATCAAGTTAAAAAATTTGTACGCTGGTGTCTGTTTGGTACCAAATGATTCTGTAATCAATGTACTATTAAAATGTATAATCGATGAATTTTTGGCTCGTCTTAAAATATTAGAAATCGATACTTTTTTACCGCTGACCCTATGCGACGCAACCTTATTTTATGTATATCAAGTTAAAAAATTTGTACGCTGGTGTCTGTTTGGTACCAAATGATTGTGTAATCAATGTACTATTAAAATGTATAATCGATGAATTTTTGGCTCGTCTTAAAATATTAGAAATCGATACTTTTTTACCGCTGACCCCATTCGACGCAACTTTATTTTATGTATATCAAGTTAAAAAATTAGTACGCTGGTGTCTGCATGGTATCAAAAGATTCTGTAATCAATGTACTATTAAAATGTATAATCGATGAATTTTTGGCTCGTCTTAAAATATTGGAAATCGATACTTTTTACCGCTGATCCCATTCGACGCAACCTTATTTTATGTATATCAAGTTAAAAAATTTGTACGCTGGTGTCTGCATGGTATCAAAAGATTCTGTAATCAATGTACTATTAAAATGTATAATGGATGAATTTTTGGCTCGTCTTAAAATATTAGAAATCGATACTTTTTTACCGCTGATCCTATGCGACGCAACCTTATTTTATGTATATCAAGTTAAAAAATTTGTACGCTGGTGTCTGCATGGTATCAAAAGATTCTGTAATCAATGTACTATTAAAATGTATAATCGATGAATTTTTGGCTCGTCTTAAAATATTAGAAATCGATACTTTTTTACCGCTGACCCCATTCGACGCAACTTTATTTTATGTATATCAAGTTAAAAAATTTGTACGCTGGTGTCTGTTTGGTACCAAATGGTTCTGTAATCAATGTACTATTAAAATGTATAATCGATGAATTTTGGCTCGTCTTAAAATATTAGAAATCCATACTTTTTTACCGCTGACCCTATGCGACGCAACCTTATTTTATGTATATCAAGTTAAAAAATTTGTACGCTGGTGTCTGTTTGGTACCAAATGGTTCTGTGATCAATGTACTATTAAAATGTATAATCGATGAATTTTTGGCTCGTCTTAAAATATTAGAAATCGATACTTTTTTACCGCTGACCCTATGCGACGCATCCTTATTTTATGTTTATCGTATTAAAAAATTTGTACGCTGGTGTCTGCATGGTATCAAAAGATTCTGTAATCAATGTACTATTAAAATGTACAATCGATGAATTTTTGGCTCGTCTTAAAATATTAGAAATCGATACTTTTTTACCGCTGACCCCATTCGACGCAACTTTATTTTATGTATATCAAGTTAAAAAATTTGTACGCTGGTGTCTGTTTGATACCAAATGGTTCTGTAATCAATGTACTATTAAAATGTATAATCGATGAATTTTGGCTCGTCTTAAAATATTAGAAATCCATACTTTTTTACCGCTGACCCTATGCGACGCAACCTTATTTTATGTATATCAAGTTAAAAAATTTGTACGCTGGTGTCTGTTTGGTACCAAATGGTTCTGGGATCAATGTACTATTAAAATGTATAATCGATGAATTTTTGGCTCGTCTTAAAATATTAGAAATCGATACTTTTTTACCGCTGACCCTATGCGACGCATCCTTATTTTATGTATATCAAGTTAAAAAATTTGTACGCTGGTGTCTGCATGGTATCAAAAGATTCTGTAATCAATGTACTATTAAAATGTATAATGGATGAATTTTTGGCTCGTCTTTAAATATTAGAAATCCATACTTTTTTACCGCTGACCCTATGCGACGCAACCTTATTTTATGTATATCAAGTTAAAAAATTTGTACGCTGGTGTCTGTTTGGTACCAAATGGTTCTGTGATCAATGTACTATTAAAATGTATAATCGATGAATTTTTGGCTCGTCTTAAAATATTAGAAATCGATATTTTTTTACCGCTGACCCTATGCGACGCATCCTTATTTTATGTATATCAAGTTAAAAAATTTGTACGCTGGTGTCTGCATGGTACCAAATGGTTCTGTAATCAATGTACTATTAAAATGTATAATCGATGAATTTTTGGCTCGTCTTAAAATATTAGAAATCTATACTTTTTTACCGCTGACCCCATTCGACGCAACTTTATTTTATGTATATCAAGTTAAAAAATTTGTACGCTGGTGTCTGTTTGGTACCAAATGGTTCTGTAATCAATGTACTATTAAAATGTATAATCGATGAATTTTTGGCTCGTCTTAAAATATTAGAAATCGATACTTTTTTACCGCTGACCCTATGCGACGCATCCTTAATTTATGTATAGCAAATGAAAAAGTTTGTATGCTGTTGTCTGCTTGGTACCAAAAGATTCTGTAATCAATGTACTATTAAAATGTATAATGGATGAATTTTTGGCTCGTCTTTAAATATTAGAAATCGATACTTTTTTACCGCTGACCTCATGCGACGCAACCTTATTTTATGTATATCAAGTTAAAAAATTTGTACGCAGGTGTCTGTTTGGTACCAAATGGTTCTGTAATCAATGTACTATTAAAATGTATAATCGATGAATTTTTGGCTCGTCTTAAAATATTAGAAATCGATACTTTTTTACCGCTGACCCCATTCGACGCCACTTTATTTTATGTATATCAAGTTAAAAAATTTGTACGCTGGTGTCTGCATGGTATCAAAAGATTCTGTAATCAATGTACTATTAAAATGTATAATCGATGAATTTTTGGCTCGTCTTAAAATATTAGAAATCGATACTTTTTTACCGCTGACCCTATGCGACGCAACCTTATTTTATGTATATCAAGTTAAAATATTTGTACGCTGGTGTCTGTTTGGTACCAAATGATTGTGTAATCAATGTACTATTAAAATGTATAATCGATGAATTTTTGGCTCGTCTTAAAATATTAGAAATCGATACTTCTTTACCGCTGACCCCATTCGACGCAACTTTATTTTATGTATATCAAGTTAAAAAATTTGTACGCTGGTGTCTGCATGGTATCAAAAGATTCTGTAATCAATGTACTATTAAAATGTATAATCGATGAATTTTTGGCTCGTCTTAAAATATTGGAAATCGATACTTTTTACCGCTGATCCTATGCGACGCAACCTTATTTTATGTATATCAAGTTAAAAAATTTGTACGCTGGTGTCTGTTTGGTACCAAATGGTTCTGTAATCAATGTACTATTAAAATGTATAATCGATGAATTTTTGGCTCGTCTTAAAATATTAGAAATCGATACTTTTTTACCGCTGACCCTATGCGACGCATCCTTAATTTATGTATAGCAAATGAAGAAGTTTGTACGCTGTTGTCTGCTTGGTATCAAAAGATTCAAAGGAAAACTCACAAAAGCGATAATTTAATTTGAAAGATTCGTTTCGCACATAGATCAAATCCGTCGACGATTTCGTGGCGTCTGTGAACGCGGCGCTGAGGAAAAACGAGGAGGCTCCTAAGCTGGACAGCGCAGCCTGCCGTCTAGAGAGTTACGACGTCGTGGAATCTAAAGGTCTCGATGAGGAGGTGGAGAAACTGATCAAACTGTACAGCAATCTCGACATTACCACGACGCCGATGCCCGGGTGTCCGAAGGGCAGCCTGAGAACCCTCCTTCGAGAGGGGGATTTGAAACTCAGAGAGCCACCAACAAAGTATGCGACAATGTTATTTATTGTTAGTCAGATCAAAATTACTTTTATATGAATAAAATGAAACTATATTCAGAAATATAAGTATATGAGATTAAAAGAGAATATCCATTGTCAATAATAAGCGAAATAATTGAAAATAATTCTGTTGTAATTTGACTTATTTTATGAAGTAGTTTCTATAGCTAATTTTTTTCTATATCTTAAAGATAGCAATTATTTAATTCTCACTGTGTTGAAATAAGAAATTACGGTCTATTAATTATCCTTTACAGATGGAAGTGCACGTACTATTATTGACCGACATGCTATTGATTTGCAAATCTACAACGAAAAAAATGTTTAAGATCATTAGGCAACCGTATGTTGTCGACCGCATACGAATACACGAGGTCAAAGAACCGTCCAGTATAGGATTGGTTTATCTTAACGAGTACGGGACAGTTTCGGCCGCTTTAATCCTGAGCGCCGGTGACCCGAAACTAGCCAAGGTGACTCGACAAACATCACGAATTACGACAAAGTTCGCGGAATGTTGATTCACTGTTCCGTTCGATTTAGATTCCGCGTTTGTAGTGTACCTTCATTAACGACGGTCTTCACTAATGTCGCTTAACTAGATATAATTATAGTTGAAATTAAATTTTTATCTTTCTTTGTAACTAACAACATGTATATACATAATGCAATTTTTTAATAATCTAGAGAAGATTGAATTAATTAAATTTAAAGTTAAAATTGGTCGGTGAAACCGCAAACCTTCATGATTTTAGCTAATGCGGTTTCTAGTTTACGAGCGGAAGTTGTTTTAAACTAACAGTACCACATGCTTTTTCAGTCGTGGATGGAATCCTTGAGACACGCTCAGCAACAATTCGTATTGATGAAAGCACCGTCGCTCGGTGCCGAGCCAGTAATGAATCTGGCACCAGTTAGCAGGCAACCGAGTACTTTGGGCGACGGCGATTTCGAAACGGAAGAGTGCGAGGGGACCTTTCCAAGAACTCCGCGTGGCAGTAGCAGAGCCTCACATGTTAGCAGTCTCGCTCATAGTCATAGGTATGTTTCGAAAAGTAAAAAAAAAGAAATCTCGAAGTCTTGTTGTATATAAAATGCGTTCCATCATTTCTAGCGGTAGTATGGAGATGGAAGGCGCGTCTCAGGGAAGTAGCAGCTTTCTACCCAGTTATAATCCGAGCAGAAACGTCAGCGTGGAGACGAACGAACAACCGCGAGCGTCGAGTTCGTTGTCGTCGGAGGAAGGTGGCGAATCGGTTCCGGGCATAATCACAGATCCATGCACATAAGGTGAGCGCGATGTTGAAACGTATATCAAACTTTCGCGATTTCACATTGATGAATCGCAAAGTAAATGGACTGTAATAACATCTCTATTAAAACTCATTGTCCGAATCAGGCGTTCGTTATTGAGTAAATCACCGACGCCGAACACGCTGAGTGTCCAAGTACCGTATTCGAGTCTGGGTCAATCGCTACCCAATCTAACACTGGCTACCTCACCGCAAACTTCTACCGTGTCGCCGACTCCACCGAACTCATTGCTCATCGTGCCGCAGATGACAAAGAGCAAAGACACCCTGCTTTCACCAGGACACCGAGGTAGCAATTACCGACGCGGATCTCTGTGCCTGTGTTTGTCACACTTTTCCGGGACCGAATTTCAATAAAAGACGCACTAACGTAGTCTTGCACACTCTCTAACTCTGCACGCTGATTAGATCATAGTAACATGTAAATTACTATATCACGAGTACTTCTTATTTAGAGCTTCTCTATTTCAAAACCACATGTCTTAATGCCATTTGCTTATTTGTATATTTGTGTTGTATCTTTTTTTACATTTATTTTACACAATTATTTTGCGATAATCAATTGCTTATGTTGTGTCTTGTAATATCCTTCATCTACAAATTCTATGTTAATCTCGGTATTAAGGTTTTTTTTTGCGCTGAAGATGGCCCTAAGAAGGATCCGAAACGTCCGCGAATATTTTATTAAGATAATTTGGATCTAAATAAACGATGTGCGTTTGAATGCTTATATAATACATTTAATTTTTTAAAAAATTGCGCCCTATTAACAGCGCCTAGGCTCATATTGCCATTTACTCAGTTTATTTTACAACTTTTGTCAAAAATATGATTTTTATCTTGTTTTTTTATTTTCGGGATTGAAAGATTAGAAAAGATTGGCTACTTTAATCAAAATTCTTCATTAATAATTAAGTGTATAAATTGATAAATAATAATATATAGACATTTTCATTCATCTGTTGCACATGTTTGTTTACATATTTATAAATTGTATTTTAAGAAAACATAATCATATAGGAATGTACATTTTCCAAGAAGTGAAGAAGATAATACGTTATCATGCGATTGTAGCATGTATCGTGAAATTATTCGTTACGTGTTACATAATGATTTGTCATGCTGTGCATCAGATCTATAAAATTGAAAGATACGACAAAGTAATGTAGGATCGGAATTATTTTAAATTATAATATTGTATCGCGTGAATAATTTATCTTAGATATTGCGAATCGATAATAAAAGTATTTGTCTCGACCGTTATATTTACTCGAGACAAACTCGGCATTATAATATGGACGCAAACAAAAACAGTGTAAGTCGACTCGGATTGTTTCGTGAGACAGCCAAGTAAAAACAATATCTCCGATTACCTTGACGAGGTCGTAAGACAAAACAATAACCGAAAAGTCAAGAATTATCTAGAAGTCTAAGCGAAAGAAATAAATACAGCCGATTAACTGTCGGAAGGAACAGTCCTCGCTCGAATTTAATACCGTTGACATTGCCAAATTATATTGTATCTTGAGCCAAATATATTCTATCTTATTTTTCACTGAGGGATTTAGAACAATTTCTTTACTGCCGTTCATCTGCGCTTACAGTAATTAAAACGCCATTTCGATATTGAATAATGAGTATTATTTGTGAGCATTAGCTTGATTTGTGTGAGTTTTAAAATAAACGTGCAAAATATGATTTTAATTGATAAGAAAATCAAATTTCATTTAATCTTTCTTGCGGATAATTCTATACAAATTTAAAAAATGCAAATTATTCCGAGAAATGAATTATAGATGAGTCGTCGTAACAGATTGCAACTTGATACCTATGCCAACGCAAACATGAAATTAAATTCATCAATTCAAAAGTCATTTGTGAACTTGTGCAAGTCATTGTATATTGCGATAAAAAGGTCCAATTTAAAAAGCCATTTCGTTAACGTAATTTGCAAGGTATTTCGTCTCCTATTATAACCCTATTACACAGTTGGAAAATTTGTGTTTTCTTGTTAAAAACGGACCCCGTTAAAACTTTTGTGTTAAATATTTAACACATTCATGTGTTAATTTAACATTTATTGCTGTTATGTTAATTGGACTCAAATGTTAAATTATTAAAACAACTAAAAAAAAGTGTAAAAATAACACAATGTATATCTATTTTTAATTTTACACAATAAATATATTCCGTATTATTAGTGACAAGATTTATCTGTTAAAATTTACAGAAAAAAATGTTAATTTTACTTTATAATATAAGTGGGGGTGATAAAATGTAAAATTAACAATTTTTTTAGTTAATTTTTACATTAAAACTATGTTAATTTTACACAAAATTTATTTTAAGTTTATTTGAAGTTTGCATTTATTTTATGCTAAAATATTAACACAATATTCGGACTTCCGTTTCCGGTTGCGTGATAGAAGGTTGGAGTGCTGTCAGAGAGTGTGTTTTGAGTGGTTATTAGAGGTAGGAGGAGGAGAAGAGGTGAGAGAGAGTGAGTCAGTGAGAATCTGGAGTGAGTGCAAGCCGGGGGATTGCAGGCGAGTTGGTAGAGAAGGGAAAAGAGCGGTGAGAAGAGAGTAAAGTGGTGCAGGTGGAGTGAGTCAGCAATTAGGGAGATAGGTGAGAACAGGTGTAGAGAGATCGGAGCAGGTGTAGTAGGTATAGGGAAAGAGAAAAAGGTAGGTGGCGCGAGAAAAGTCACTAGACATAGAGTAAGAGAAGTATAGAAGGGAAATGGATGAGGTGCAAAGAATAAAGAATGTTGAGAAGAGGGAGAGAAGGGCTAGCACGGGGACGCCGGAAGAGGTTTTAAAAAGGAAAAGGGATGAATTAGAGGATATAGGAATGGTGTGAGGGATTGAATACTGGAAGAGAGGGGAGAAAAGTTCTGGACAGGGAGGGGAGTGAGGCAGGGGTGTCCTCTGAGTCCGCTGCTGTTTAATATGATGATGGCGGACTTGGAGGAGGAGATGAGGAAAGGGAGATGGGGAGGAGTGAGGTTGGGAGAGGATGGAAAGATTAGGTAGATATTTGGAGGGGAAGGGATTGAAGTTGAATGAGAGCAAGTCGAAGGTGATGAGGTGCAGGAAGGGGGGAGGGAGGCTGAAGAAAGCTAGTTGGTATTGGAAGAGAAAGAAGTTGGAGGAGGTAAAGGAGTACAAGTATTTAGGCTATATGTAGTACAAAGGAATGGGGGGCAGGATGGACAGGTGCGGGAGAGGATGAGGAGGGGGGCAGCAGTATTGGGGCAAGTATGGGGGATAGGAAAGAGGAGATTTGGGGGTAATTGGGGGAGGAGAGTATGGCTTTTCGATGCGTTAGTGTGGACGGTTTTAGGGTATGGGGTTGAGATATGGGGGTGGAAGGAGAGAGAGGGATTGGAAAGGGTGCAGGAAAGATATATGAGATGGTTGTTAGGAGCGGATTGGGGAACGCCGGGGTATATGATAAGGGAGGAGCTCCAAAGGAAAAAGTTAAGATCAAGGATGGGAAGAAGAGCGTGGGGATATGAGAAGAGGTTGGAGGAGGGTAAGGGAGGGGGGTTGGCGAGAGTATATTTAGAGGAAATTAAGGAGAGGGCTAAAAAGGGAGGGGAAATGTCAGAGTGGGAGAAAGAAAGAAAAGAGTTCTTTGAGGGTAAAGGGATGAATTTAAGGGAGGTGGAGGAAAGAAGGGAAAGAGGGGAATTTAGGGAGGAGGTTGAGGAATGGGAAAAGAAAGGACAGAGGGAGGAGAGAGGGGAAAAGATTGAGAATTCGGTATATAATAAATGGTACAAGCAGGTAAAGGGGAAGGGAGTACCGAAGTATCTGAGGAAAGGATGGACGGAAGGAAGGTGGCAGAAGATGGCGAAGTACAGATTGGGGAATGGGATGAGGGGACACAGATATTGGGAGAAGGAGGAGGAAAGGAGGTGTAGGATATGTGGGGGAGGGGTGGAGACATGGGAACATGTATGGGAGGAATGTATGGAATGGGGAAGGGGGAAAAGCTGGCAGGAAATGGTGAGGGAGGTACTGGGGGAGGAAGGGGAAGAGGAAGTGTGGATAAAACTGTTGGAGGAAGCGAGAGGGGGAAGGCGGTGAGGGGAGAGGGGGAGAGGGAGAGAGTGAGAGAGAGAAAGTGGAGGAGGGAAGGCGGAAGTAGCCGGAAGCGAAGGTCCAACATTAGAGTAAGCTAGTAATAAGATTGCGTAAGATAGGAGGGGGAGGGTGAGAGTGTGTGTGGAGGGGTAGTTAGAGCGTAAAGAGAGAGATGAAAGAGAGGTAAATGGTGCGAAGAGATAGGGCGAGAGTAAGGCGGAGTGGCGTGGCGTTTTGTTTTTTGTATATTGTATAGGCTAAGTCATAGGTTAAGGATAGATTATAAGTGGAAGTAAAGTTTGTGTAAAGGTTTGGGACCGCTCCTTAAGTGAAAAAGCGCCTTGTAATCCTCAAGTGGGGCAGCAATAAACGTTTCTAATCTAATCTAATCTATTAACACAATATTCGTGTCACCATTTAACATATCCGTATTATGTTAAATTAACACAAAAATTTCTGTGGACCGTTGATATTGGGACAGGTGATATTTGTTAAATTTAACACAAATTTTTCAACTGTGTACTTTTCATCTAGATTAATTTTATTTTGTATCAAAATTTTTTGAAATTAATTTATTTATACCTGTCGTCATTCATATATGTATATAAGTTGCATGAGATAAAAAATACTTTATTGCGATATACGCGGATTATTATTTAGAGTTAAATATTCATCAATCATGGAGAGAGTATAATCTCTCGAGAAAAATTAAAATCATTTCAAAAAACAATTGTCTTAATATACAATTCGAAACAGCGGCGATAAGTTTGAATCTCCAAATCCGCCTTTATATGTTCCGGAAGCTTGTCCCACACGCAGTGAACGTAATTGCCGCACATTCGCAATAAAACTGTTTTCGACACAAATTGTAGCTGTTCGGCGCTCAAATTACAAATATCGTAAGGACTTGATAGCAAGACAAACATTTTTTCGTTACTGAGCAATTCGCGGTTCCGCGCAGCTATAAATAGGCAGACGTTCGATCCAGTCAGGAGTGTGAACATGAATTTCGTGCGACAACCTTTCGCGATGTGCGTGACGAATTACGACGCCAGATTACGATCGATGGGGGACAACGCGGAGATGCGTAGACACGGTACGATACTGCCGACTACTATACGCGCGATCGTTTGCGGCCCCTCGAATTGCGGTAAAACTAACGTGTTGATTAGTTTGATAGAAAGCCCGCACGGCGTCCGCTTTGAAAACGTGTACGTGTACTCAAAATCGCTGCAACAGCTAAAATATCGGTATCTGGAGAATTTGTTGACGTCGATCGATGAAATCGGCTATTTTACATTCTCCAATAACAGTGACGTCATTCCACCGAGCGAAGCATGTCCAAACTCGATTTTCGTTTTCGATGACGTGGCGTGTGACAAACAAAATACGATAAGAGAGTACTTTTCAATGGGACGCCACTCGAACGTCGACTACTTCTATCTCTGTCAGACATACGCAAGAATACCGAAACATCTTATACGCGACAACGCAAACCTGCTAATCTTGTTTAAACAGGACGGTACCAACTTGAAACATGTGTACAACGATCACGTGAATACCGACATGTCATATGAGGATTTCAGTGAATTATGTCGTACTTGTTGGCAGCAAAAGTATGGATTTCTAGTGATAGATAAGGATAGCTCGCTTACGAACGGCCGATACAGAAACGGATTTAACGTGTTCGCGATACCGCAAAACAATTAGTCGTTGCCGATGTTCTGTCGAGAGAGGTGAAACACGAGCGTTCGACACTCTACCGACATGGTTGAGAACGATAATATTCGCGAACGTGAAAAGATAGCGAAGGAGATTGCGAAAACGAGTGAAGCAATCCGCAAGAAACATCGCGCTTTGAAGACCGGTAAGATCGATGACGATATCGCGGTCAAGACCCATTTTAGACCTATTATTGAGCCGCTACAAAAGATTATCGACAACTCGATCGCGGTGAAAAACGAGCCGGAAATTACCGCAAAGATTAAAATCTTACCCATCAAGCGGTAGGAGGAGGAGGAGTTGGAAGAGGAGAAGGATGATGCGACACCGAAAAAGAGGAAACGGTCAAACCCGAATCGCTCATCGACACCGCGTACATCGAATGCTTTATTGGATGAACCGATGATAAGCTCTACACCGTTCGCGACAACGAGAATCGTACAACCTATGATACCCGAAACACTCGCAAACGAAAATGTTTTCGAAACCTCGGGCAGCACGCTCGAAACATCGTTTGTTCGAAACACATTACAAACGCTGGAAGGTCGAGAAATGTTGCGAAAGCACTTGGGACCACTGGGACAAGAGTACATGAGCACTCTCCTCGGTGGCGACAAAGAAAGGAAAATCGATCACGTGTACGGTGTCTATTTCGATAAGGATGAAATGCGTCTTGGTAACAAACGATTCGACATTGACAAATATGACTCTATAATTATAGACGAAGTGAAGTACATCGGTACACCAGGATTATACGAATTGATCTTCAAGAGAATTCCCGATGATGACATTTACACGGAGGATGTATAAATACAAGAGCATATTATTGGCGACGAACGCGCATAAACGCAATTATGACACACAAGGCCAATTACGAAGCCACAGGGGATACAAGTACAAACATATAATCGCACCATTAATATCGATTGAAAAGAAAAAATCTGGAAAGAGAGTATTCATGCCTCACGCGATGGCACTAACCGACAATAAAATCGATTACATACACTGGGATGACCCCAACGAGCTAGTGGATCGGGTACGATTGCTGGACGCTTCGCGCCGAGCTGGCCACAACGCTCACGACAATGAGATCCTGTCGATCATCGAGGAATTTCGCGAAGCAGGCATTATTATAAATTGAATGGTGTCTCGACAAATCTAATCAGTCGATCAGCGTCACTCTTATCGGGGGAAAAAAATGCCTATCAACAAATTTGGATTATTCGAACCAAGAAATGATGCAACCGGCACAAGCGATCATTGGGATAGATTGGTGAAAAGTTACGTGCGCGGAAACGCTCTGTGTCGTGTCGCTACAGACTATGATGCAACCTGAAGCTGACACTGATGCCGTCAACAAACTGTATGTGGAATCCTGCGTTAAAAGATTGATGAATCAACAGAAAGAATCAGATGAGAAGCTGACTTCGTTCGAGAAGAGTACTCTGCGTTGATACCACTGCTTAAACAAACCTCAATGCGCGGCTAACGCTAACTCAGAAACGGCTATCAACCTGAATGAGCAGCAGTGAACGGGTTAGGAGCGGCTATCGAACGGTTATCGAACGGCTACGAACAATTATCGAACGGCTACGAACAATTATCGAACGGCTACGAAGGATTATCGAACTGCTATCTAACTACAATGAGTGGTAGTGGTAGTAAACGGCCTAACAACAGCTGCGAACGAGGGTACGAACAACTCAAGCAGGGTTGCGAACGAGGCTACGAACAAGTCATTAAAGACTACATACAAGGCTACAAACAACTCAAGCAGGGCTGCGAACGGGTCAGTAACGGCTGCGAACGGGTCAGGAGAGGCTACGAACGGGTTAGAAACGACTGTGAACAAGGCTGCGAACGAATCAAGAACGATTTTCGAATGGGTCAAGAACGGAAGTAAACAACGCAAGAACGGCTCAAGAACGGTTCAAGAACGGGTCAAGAACGGCTCAAGAACGGGTCAGAAACGGCTACGAACGGCTCAAGAACAGGTCAAGAACGGAAATGAGCGTTAAAACAAGCAGCGACAAACGGCGATCGAGAAAAGCCGACGAAGCGATGAAACAACATAGTTTGGAGAGACGGCAGTTGGTAAACGAACTGCACGCGCCGGCGAAAAAACATTTTCCCCGAAGACACGTCATAGTGCGGGGATACGATGATTTGTGGCAAGCCGACATCGTCGAGATGCGTCCGTATTCTCGTTTCAACAAAGGTTATCACTACATACTCACCGTCATCGATGTGTTGAGCAAGTACGCGTGGGCCATACCACTCAAGAGTAAAGGTGGAAGCGAGACGGCTGATGCTATCGCCGAGATAATTCGAGATAGCAAGAGATGCCAGAGAAACATGCAAACCGATATGGGGAAAGAATTTTATAACGCCGACGTGCAACGGCTTATACGGAAACATAACATCAATCACTATTCTACATATTCGGTATTGAAGGCATCGGTTGTGGAGCGATTCAATCGCACGCTGAAGAACGACATGTGGAAGATGTTTACGCTGAACGGAACAGTACTCTGCGTTGATACCACTGCTT